>NC_041401.2:169197743-169497743 GCF_900747795.2 Erpetoichthys calabaricus
ACTATAAAGTGTGCTGTTGTTGAAAGGCATGCTGCCTCGGTTATCTCAGAGAGTCAGTGTTATGCTTCTCTTAAACTATTTGCTTATATAGTGTAAAAGTTACAAAAAATGACTAAATTGGGAATTAAAAAGGACAGCTCTGACATATTTAAAATTCTGTATATTATGAGGTTTTGTTTTGTTCTTTTAGAAAACCATCTGTGTTTAAAGTGGTCGGAAATCCCTACAAATATATCTTTCTAATTTCCCGATTGATGTCAAGGGAAATATTAAGTCGTGTGCAAAGAAAGACAGCAATAAAAAGAGTATGCAGCTCAAGCCTGTGTGCGGATTAATGATTTAGATTATGTTCAAACGTTATGTTAATACACCTTTGAGATTCTCTCTGTGGACCTGAATACTAATGAAAATTCAGTAAGTAACCAAAGTAGTCCCTGCAGTCGCTCCCCCACTGAAAGTTTTCAGCATAATAAGTACTAGTGGAGGTGGGGCAGCTAGGGAAAGACAAACAGCTAAAGCGTCGGAGTGGCACACTACATGCGGCACTCTGGGGTGAAGGGCATATAAAAAGGGCTACAGAAATATCAACAGCAGCAGGTGACTGGTAGAATATGGGATCAATTATTAATGCTAAACAAAATCACACTATTTGTTCCCACTAATTGACCAATGGAAAAAATAGAAGATGCCTGCACAAATGTTAAACATTCTTAACAAGGTGGATTTTTATGCTTTCTAAATACAGTGGAACCTCGGTTTGCGAGCATAATTCATTCCGGAAACGTGCTCGTAGTCCAAAGCACTTCTATATCAAAGTGAATTTCCCCATAAGAAATAATGGAAACTCATCTGTTCCACAACCCAAAATTATTCATATAAAAATGATTAATACAAAATATAAAGTAAAAATACATAAAACAAATTAACCTGCACTTTACCTTTGAAAAGAATCATGGCTGGTGTGAGTGAGTTTCTAAACTCTTGTGGGATTCCACCCAACGGGACGACACGTGGAAGAGTGTCCCAAAGCAATCGCAGTCTCCCAGCGCTGTAGCAGTTCGCTGTAAAAGCGAATCCGAAAAGATTGCGGGCATGCTATAAGCACCTGTCGTTGATGGGTGATACAAGGAACAAGGAACGTTATAAATGTGCAGGGCCCTGCCTGACTGCTGTGTCTGTGTATAGTAGAGCGTCAGATCCTGCTACAATAAATAACCAAGCTGTTGCTGTTTCAAGCTGAATAAAGCTGGTGTTGCTAAAGTACTGAGACTCAGCTTCGTGTTTTGGGGTGCAAGACAGGGACTCACACGTCACAGCACACATGTACGCACACACACACACACACACACACACAATGCTGTAGTAAACAGTATACGCTCGTACGGATGTTGACTATATGAGTGAGGCACGCCGACTCAGACGGAGAATAGGAGACGATTGCCCACAATCCCACAGCGAGAGAGAGAGAGAAGAACCATCAGCTCAGTTGTGATCACATGACGCTCAGCAGACAAAGCGTATACATACTACTCGTACTGCAAGACCTCGCTCGTTTATCAAGTCAAAATTTATTAAAAATTTTTGCTTGTCTTGCAAAACACTCGTAAACCAAGTTACTCGCAAACCGAGGTTCCACTGTATTGATATTTATTGATGTTCAAATTTGTTGTATTGTTTGTGGGGTTACTTGTCTGATTAATTATTTTTAGAAGCCACCCTGACACTCCTCTGATTAACATCGTACTTGGCATCAGTCACTAGAAAATGCAGCAGGACTCTCCTTGGGTACTCCAGGATGTTAGCCTTTTCTGCAGTGCAGTATTCTTTAGGAGTCAGATTGAGAACACTGAATAAAAACATTTTAAGAATGTTCATTAGAAAATGCTGAAGAACTTTCAAATGGAGTGCCTACATGCTGTATCTGTGGCAAATGCTCCTTAGGAACTAGCTTGACACTCCTATTATAGGAATCCAAACCACGGGGTCATTCATTTCCAAACACATATGAATAGTGCATTTTTCAGCAAAGCTCTTTGGGATCCACCTTGAGACTGCTAGGATGAACACCCAGGTTCTGGGATAATTCAGTATGAATCACAGTGAGGCCTACCATGGGCGTTCCAGGGTTCTGTATGGTATGGTGATTGTCTTAACAGTGCAAGAATCTCTTGTACCAAGATGAAGGCTGCTTTTTTGAGTCATGCTAGGAAAATTGGGATTAACAAGTACATTTCAGAATTATTTATTTCAAAATATAACAGTTCTATGCTCCTTTGGAGTTCAGTGCTGTCTAAGAACCATCTAGGGACATTTAGAATAAACACTCCAGTGTTAACTGTTATTGATTGTAAAATACAAAAGAACATCTGAACAGAGCATAAGTTTGGAGTAGGGTGCTACTTTTTAGTGGCTTGCTTGTGACTCTCCTCCCATACCCCACCCAAGAGACAGGCCCAGGCTTTGGGACCATTAATTATAAACTTCTTCTAGATGTTCTGAGGTGAATGTTACTGCTCTGAGTAATTAATGCTCCTTAGGAGTTCAAGGAATGTAAGACTGACACCTTTAGGCTTTAGGATTATTTCCTGCCTAATGCATCAGGACCCTACATGGGAGCTGAAAGGCTGCTGGCCCGTTCTATTATTCTCATCAGTACAGCTTGAAATTCCTAACATGAGAATGTTTTGGGGTCATTTATTAAAATATGCAACTGGACCTCCAAGGGGATTTTCTTATACAACTTATGAGCCAGGCAGCTATACCTAGACTGGCCGGGGTCTCAGCCCCTCACTCAAAGAGAAGGCCTAGGGAAATAAGCCTGAAGGTTCTCATCTGACTATCATCAGTAGAAGAGTCAAAGTTTATAGACTTATACCATTAAAAAAAAGACAGTGAATGCATAAAAATGTATTTCACAATGCTCTTTAGGAGCCAGCTTGAAACTCCCAGGACAGAGCTGAGTTTAGGGGTCATTCGTTACTAAATGCCAAAAGCAAACACAGGTGGTGGATTGAAAGTGAAAATAAAGCTTCATTTGCTAGTTCAGATGGCTCAGTTTCCACCAAAATATTATTGTCCTCTTGAATATCAAGGCCCCTCTAAAAACTCTACTCTGGTACTGACCCTAAAATGTTCCAGTACCATACCGATAATGCAGAGAAGGAAGAATTCAAAAAGCTGCTAAGAACACTGGATGCAAAATATTAGTTGTTTGACCGCAAACACTTTACTTCCTATGCTGGAGAACATTACAAAATAAATACCCACACGCATCATACAGACTGTTACAGACAAGAAAAAGCAGGTATAGGCAAAAACAAAATTTGGAACCATTACAAATGATGTAAATCATAAAACAATATATGTACAACATCCAAATGCATTTGTACTAAGATCAGCAATTATGATTCAACAGCTTTGTCTTTCCTGATATAAAACAGTCAAACGGAAAGAGCAAGAGCCATGTTCACTTGGTGCCAGACACCGGCGCCATTCCAGCAGACAGTACACACAATGGAACCTAAAAATTTTCAAGTAAAGGAGAGAGAAAACAAAAATGGGTGGAAAAAAATGTTCTCTGAACCATTTCTTTGAGGCACAGTGAAATTGCTAAGATTTTGAAAAGAAAAAAAGTGTTTCTTTTGCTAATATTTCATATTATTATTGTGAAAAATATACCAGGGGTTGGACTCTGCATAGAAAATGTGTATATACAGTACATGTCTATATGGGGCTGATCTTCAATCTTTAATATGTTTTTACAACATATCAAGAAATACTGATTATTGTATTTTGGGTCAAAATAAATGAAATCTCACTTTAAGTTCGTATCACCCAACCCCAGACCTGAGGTATGATATCATTCATTACAATACACACACTGCAGTGGGCTGGCGCCCTGCCCAGGGTTTGTTTCCTGCCTTGCACCCTGTGTTGGCTGGGATTGGGTCCAGTAGACCCCCGTGACCCTGTAGTTAGGATATAGCGGGTTGGATGATGGATGGATGGATGGATGGACAATACACACAAGGGCTCCTTAGGGCACAGACTGAATGCTTCTTTGGGACAATGCCCCTGGGAGAAGTTTATGTGATCCCACAATGATGGACATTCTTAGAAGCTAGTCCATAGTAACTTTAGTACGCATCAGCTTTGGACAAACAGGTTTAAGACTCTTTGACAGACAACAGGACAGACTCTGGTTGTAAAAGAAAGAATTATAATAACTCTGTGGGTCTTAACTGGGGGAAGAGCTTGGCACAGAGGAGAAATGACATTACTCGAGCCGTTATTCCATACATCTCTTTAATTCATTAACATGCAGTGTGATTTGGTTAAACTCCATTGAAAGATTAGTTGGCCAAGGATGGTAATGTTTTTGGTGGAACAGGCTAAAAATATTGTGGTTTATTTATTTCAGAGTCTACAGGAGAACAGTCAAAGATGTGTTAAAAATGTGGATATGTGGAATTCACTATGTCTTCTCACCGAAAATGAATAAAAGTCCATCCATCCATCCATTATCCAACCCGCTATATCCTAACTACAGGGTCACGGGGGTCTGCTGGAGCCAATCCCAGCCAACACAGGGCGCAAGGCTTGAAACAAACCCCGGGCAGGGCGCCAGCCCACCGCAGTGAATAAAAGTCATGAAACAAAACATTAGTCAAAATAAATTTTCTTTCCCCAAAATGTTTTCTTTTTGATGTTGTTTCACTTCTGGTCCCTAACAAAGGTCTGTCCTATGAGTGGGCAAGGTTCAGGCAGTTTTGTTACCCTTTTTCACTCTCATCACATTGTCTACCAATACTCCCTTGTCCTGCACAAAAAAAATGGTGCCACCCATCATGAAATGATGAAAATTCAAAACAAGAAATTAACATAAAAACCCATTAAAATAATGAGAAAAAAACACCAGAAATGGGATACGAATTGTTTCCTTGTCAGGATATCACTGTAATAATGAGGAAAAACAATAACAGATGGGAATAAAGAATTAACAACACATAAAAAGAAAAACAACCACCAAAAATAATAAACCACAGCTTCAGGACACTTGGAAAGTGTTTACTAATGTGGCAAAGTGAGTTCAGGGTTTAAACAGTGCCGCTGTAGTGATTGATGTGTCCTTGACCTTTGCCCCTTCACCCCCATCCTTGACACCTACAGTTCAATGCAAGCATTTGCATGACATAAAACAAAATATCAGCCAAGTTCTGCAAAGCCAGAAAGCACTTTAAGAAACACTGTAGTACAGCAAGTAGTGCCCACTGCCTCCTGGGTTCAACTTCCATGTCAGGTTGTTGTCCATGCGAGGCTGGCACATTCTCTCTGTGTGCATGTGGGTTGTACTCCCACATACCTAAAGACATACACACTATAAGGCATAATGCCTTAACATCCAACGTCCGTGTTCTTGTCCCATTTTAGATACGGCTTTTTCTTTGAAATGCTGTCTCAAAGGCCAGCATAGTAGAGTCATTTTGTCTGTTGAAGACAACACTGCGATTTGATGTGTATTTAAGGAAGAGACCAACTGAGGACCTTTAACTCATTTGTGTCTTATGCTACAGATCCTGGAGTCCATATCTCTTTATGCAGTTGCTCATTTGGGCCTTCTTTTTCTATCCTGGGTAAATATAGTTTGCCCTCTTAACTCAAAACAGTAATAGACATTTTTGAATGAAATCTTCTTGGCAGTATGTTGCATGGAATAACCTTCATTCTGCAAAAAAACAAAAGGCTTCCATGTTTCTTGAAAAAAATTTTTCATTTTGGCCATGTTTGAACCCGTAACTGAACACTGGGGGTGCCAGTACCTTGGAACCCAAGTGAACAGAAGAACAGGTTGCAGTGGTGCGAATCCAATAAGAACGTTTTCTCTAATATCCAGTTAGCGTGTAAACACAAATAGGCATCTGACCACTTGGACAATGAAGGAATGGATGCTGAAAATGGGACCTTGCAATCATATGTGAATAATAAAGTAAAAAATAGTTATTTCAAGCAGTAATGGCCATTAGCAACCCTAGTAATGTCTTGACTACATTATTAAATCAATATAACGGTATCATGATGCAATATTGAGTTAAGCAAAATGGCCCCTTTTATTGGCTAACTGAACAGATTATAATATGCAAGCTTACAAGGAAGCTAAGGCCCCGTCTTCAGGCAAGATGCTTGCTTGACTTCTCATTGCATCCATAATGGCTAACATGGTGCAACACCCTAGTACTAATGGTATCATGATAAAAAAAGAAAGGTATATCAGTTCTGTCAGAAACATACAGATATCTGGGTGCGTCCAGACTTTTGACTAGTAGTGCGTGTGCTAGGTTAATTACTAACTCCAGATTGACTAGCTCCCTGTCTATGGCTACCTCTTAGGCCGAGTTCTGTTGAGTTAGCTCCAGCCCTCAACGGCCATGAACTGCATTAAATTAAAAATCTGGAGGATGGTGTGTCATGTAGAAAACACATTAAGAGGACAGGCTGCCTAAATCAAAATGGGTGACGCTGCCTTCTTGTCCTATGCCTGCTTGTTGCCTTCCTTAGTTGAGGAGCTATGGCACTTCCTGTTATTTTTATCTCATTACTTTTTAAAACAGAAAACATCAAAAAAAGGAGAAATAGACAGAATGCCTGAAGCAGCACAGACGAGGAAGCGCAGAAGGGCGGTGATCTCATTTGTTATGAGCGTCTTATTTTTACTTATTTAAATAACGCTCGCTCTGAAAAGGCAGCTGCTTCTCGTTTTTTTGTACATGCCGTCTCCAGAGATGGGGTGTTAGTATACAAACAGCCACACTGCTACCAGGGTTTTATCCTTCAAATCGTCTCTGATCCCTTTGTGTATTTGCTGAAGTCTGAAGCGTCTAGCGCTTTTTAAAGAGCTTTTTCATTTTTTTTTTGGCGAAAGAGGCCTTTTTTTTATTTTCTCTCTTTTTATTTCGTGTGCGTGATTTTTTTTTTCATTCTCCCCATCTGCCCCCCTTCAGATTTTGTATTGACTCCTGTTTCTTTCACTCAATTTGCCCTTCACTGTTTCACTCTGACCCCATGACACTGCAGACCCCAGGGCTGGCTTCGTGTCTGCTGGATAACCTGAAGCTGGCGGTCCCCGAGTTTGATGCCAGGCCCCTGTGCTGCCAGCTCTTAAAAGACTAGCTGCGTCTCGCTTGATGAGCTTGCTTAATAAAGTCGCCTATTGTACCCGTGAGATGCTTCAGGAAGGAGGGAGAAAAAAAAAAATCAATGGACTCCCAGGCAGAGCTCAGTGGCTATGGGAGGCCTAAAGAGAGAGCGGGTAGGAGGGGGCACCATGCTGCAGTCATTGGCTGAAAACGGAATTGGAAATGATGCAGCAGTATTAATGTTATTAATGCAAATTGCAGAAATGATCATGTCTGCACATTGGGCTTTCTATAGATACAGCTTCTTTGTGTTCTTGCCAACAATTTTGTCAAGCTCTTTTGATTGTAGCATTTTCCTCCACTCGAAACATCTAGAGGGAGCACTGTGGATGGCCTGTGGACAGTAGGTGGCAGCGTTGTACCTTTTTATATGCCTGTCATCCAAATGTTAGCCTCAGGAGACTGCCTTTGGTTTAGTTGTTATTTTGAGACGAGAAATAAATGTGCTGGACTGTACCTGGCACTGAGGTCAGACAAGAAGAAGTGGCCAGGAAGGAAAAACTTTAGAATTTTTACCTAAAGAAAGTAGACTGTTTGGTCTTTTGACCTCCCTACTTAGAAGCTTGACTTTTGTAGTACAAGATGGACAGCCTACAAAGGAAGCTGGTACCTGAGTGCCAGACCAAAATGACCTAGGTTGTACGGTGCTTTGCATTCTTCTTATTTACTTTTCTGTTCTATTCACTGCTGAGACCTTCCAGTAAAATCAAAAATAATACTGTATTCCTGAAAAGATATTAAACAAGATGATCCACTGTGGCAACCCCTGACGGGAGCAGAAGAAGAAGTAAGTTTGAAGTGATTTTTATACAGTGCCTTTCAGGACAGCTCATACCAATATAAAGTATTACGAATTGCCCATTGCTACCCACGTATTCTATGTGTGGAACATTTCAGATATTACTCATTTTTATGTAGCACATTACACCACTTATCACACTACAGTATTCATTTTATGTAGTATTTTTTAGGGCATACTGCACTAATACAGAATAAAAATAATAGCAAAAGAAGTGTTATCTGCAGCACTCTTGCTGTACTGTGTTCATTTGTTGTATGTGTTATCCAGTGATTTACATCACATTGAAGAGTAAATGTTCTACAATGAAAAGACCAACATGCTATTCACTGGACATACACTATTTTTTGTATTTATTTGTTTCTACACTATTTTTTGTATTTATTTGTTTCTTATATACAAGAGGATACAAATGTCCTAGCAAATCTAGGGTTCTGTTTTCAATTAAACGTTTGGACCATATAGAGCATATGTTGAAACCAGCAGAAACAATTAACCACTTCTACCTTCCTGCTCTAGGTTTAAGTCCAGAAATTCTCAAAGTTGAGTACTTTCCCTTTAGAAAAACAGTGAAAATAATCTAATTTACACATAGCAGCTTAATGTACACTGAATATGAGCCCATTAATTCTCAGTCTATTGATGCCATGTGGTTTACCTTGTTGTTGCCCTGGCATCGGATTTTGCTGATCTTGATTGATGGCATGTCACCTCCTATAAGAGAAGCATCGAAAGTGATGTGAAACTGTTGTAGATAGTTCAGTGAAACCTTCACATAATAGCTACTTTATACTATTTAGAACAATTTACTACAGTAACATCTGTTAACAAGGGAAACCAGGGTTCCATGTCAGATAATTCTAAATATCTTACCATGTGAAACGCACTGGGGATTATTAAAATCAGTTTCAGAACATTTTTGAGGTACACAATACTCTTTGATAGTATTTCCAAAGCATAATCTTGGTCAGTGTTGTCATTCTGCGTAAGTAAATTGTTGTTTAAGGTTTCAGACACCATATTTAGAAAACACTGACAATATCAATGGAAAAGAGCCATAAAATTCAGGATATGTATTTGTTAAAAATTCTAAAGGTGTTCTCCAGTCACACCAGTGTACTTTGTTCAAGTTGTGAAAACTCAGAATGCCTCCTCTCATTAAATTATAGAATATTAAAGGGAACAAACCAGCTATAAACGACGAATACTTCTGAAATGCAATATAAAAATGGACACTTTTTAGAAAACCACTACATATTACATGGACAACCTTTGTTTGACTCCAGGTAAAGTGGATTTGTGACATGGGCACCCAACAATGACATACGTACTTGTTATGTAGCTGCATATTTGATCATTATTATGGCCACAAGTGTCATGAGTTCAGTTGACCTCCTCAGGACAGTTGACAATAATAAAAAATATACAAAACCTAACAAGCAGTATATATACAATTTTATGCAATATATCTTTGAGTATATATATTTATATATATATATATACGTGTGTGTATGTGTGTGTGTGTGTGTGTGTGTGTGTGTGTGTGTGTGGTTAAGTGCCTTGAGCATGGGAAAGGCGCTATATAAATAAAATGTATTATTATTATTATTATTATTGGATTTATACATACCCGTATATATGTGGATTCAGAAAGCATTCAGACCCCTTCACTTTCTCCACATTTTGTTGTGCTGTATATATAAAAGACCCTCCAAAGGTACTGGACCAGCAAGGCTAATTCGTTTGTTTTTGCTGTGCACTGAAGACATTTGTGTGTGGAATCAAAAGATGAATATGAGACGAGAGATCAGCTTTTATTCCATGGTGTTTACATTTCAATGTGTTCAACAACATAGAACAGAGATAGATAGATAGATAGATAGATAGATAGATAGATAGATAGATAGATAGATAGATAGATAGATAGATAGATAGATAGATAGATAGATAGATAGATAGATAGATAGATAGATAGATAGATAGATAGATAGATAGATAGATAGATACTTTATGAATCCCAGGGGGAAATTCACATACTCCAGCAGCAAAAAATATTAAATTAAACAGTAATAAAAAATGCAGGTAAAAAACAGACAATAACTTGAATAATGTTCAACGTTTACCCCCTCTGGTGGAATTGAAGAGTCGCATAGTTTGGGGGAGGAATGATCTTCACAGCCTGTCAGTGGAGCAGGACAGTGACAGCAGTCTGTCGCTGAAACTGCTCCTCTGTCTGGAGATGACACTGTTTAATGGATGTAGTGGATTCTCCATAATTGATAGGAGCCTGCTGAGTGCCCGTTGCTCTGCTACGGATGTCAAACCGTCCAGCTCTATGCCAACAATAGAGCCTGCCTTCCTCACCAGTTTGTCCAGGCGTGAGGCATCCTTCTTCTTAATGCTGCCTCCCCAGCACACCACTGCGTAGAAGAGGGCACTCGCCACAACCATCTGATAGAACATCTGCAGCATCTTACTGCAGATGTTGAAGGATGCCAGTCTTCTAAGGAAGTACAGAGGACCTGTTGTATCAAACCACTCAGTTTGTCAAGGGAGCAAAAGTATTGGAAAAGAATGTTTTTAACTAAATTAAAGTCAAAAATGCTTCATATTTGGTTGCAGATCCCTTGCGTGCAATAATTTCATCAAGCCAACGACCCATCGACTCCACCAGATTTCTTGTTTCTTCATTGGTTATGCCTTTCCAGTCTGGTACCACAGCATCTTTTCGTTGATGTCTGTTTTGCAGGGTTTCTTCCTTCAGTCTGAAATGCATGTACAATTGATTTAAGATCTGCTAATTGACTTGGCCAGTCCAAAATCTCCCATTTCCCCCCTGAAGAAGTCCTTTGTTGAGGTGGCAGTGTGTTTTGGATCATTGTCTTGCTACATAATAAAGTTTATCCCAATTGGTTTGGAAGCACATCTCCATACATTGGCATACAATATGTTTCTGTAGACTTCAGAGTTCATGCTACTACTACCATCACGAGTTACATCATCAATAAAAATAGCTGAGCCTGTTCCAGAAGCAGCTGTGCAAGCCCAAGCCATGACACAACCTCCACCGTGTTTCACAGATGAGCTTGTATGTTTAAGACCACTTGCAGATCCATTCTTTCTCACTTTGGTAGAAGTTAATCTTTGTCTCATCAGTCCATAAAACTTTGTTCCAGAACCATAATAAAAAAGTGAAAACCTGTATTCAGAAACAAATTGCAAATTTATTAAAAAACTGGGTATTGGGTGTAGGGTGTGGAGGACAAGATGTGTTTAGGAGTCTGTGCCTGGCATCCATTTAATCACTGCTGTTATGCCTCTATTGCTAAATCAGAAACTTAAAATTCCAAGACATTTAATTAAGACGTCAGTTCAGTCCGTCAGTCATTTTGCAACCTGCTATATCCTAACTTTAGGGTCACGGGTCTGCTGGAGCCAATCCCAGCCAGCACAGGGCGCCAGCCCACCACAGACGTCAGTTCATAATTCACAAATTTTTTCATGCCTACTTATGTACAGATTGTAAGGCAGACACTCGATAGTATACATACTGTACACAAAGAGTCTGGCTTGTAATTTTGCATGCCTCGTCAGTCGGTGTGAAGTGGGTGACTGTTCACTTGAAATACTGTAAAATGTGTTCATTTTGGTATGGGCCATTTTTCTAAACTAGGATAACCTGACCCAGTGGATGTGACAAGACATGCTGAAGATCCTGTTATACTTACTAAACCTAAAGGCAGTTATTCTCTTATGAACCTTAACTTTTTTTAAAGGTGCATTTTCTTCAAGTCAGCATTGGTCAGAGAGACTTTACTATAGCAGAGGGAAATCTATATTGATAGATAGATACATGGAAGGAAGGCCAAAGGCAACAGATGACAGGCACTGTTAATACAGTTAGGTCCATAAATATTTGGACAAAGACAACTTTTTTTCTAATTTTGGTTCTGTACATTACCACAATGAATTTTAAATGAAACTCAGATGTAGCTGAAGTGCAGACTTTCAGCTTTAATTCAGTGGGGTGAACAAAACAATTGCATAAAAATGTGAGGCAACTAAAGCATTTTTTGAACACAATCCCTTCATTTCAGGGGCTCAAAAGTAATTGGACAATTGACTCAAAGGCTATTTCATGGGCAGGTGTGGGCAAGTCTGTCATTATGTCATTATCAATTAAGCAGATAAAAGGCCCGGAGTTGATTTGAGGTGTGGTGCTTGCATGTGGAAGATTTTGCTGTGAGCAGACAACATGCGGTCAAAGGAGCTCTCCATGCAGGTGAAAGAAGCCATCCTTAAGCTGCAAAAACAGAAAAAACCCATCCGAGAAATTGCTACAATATTACGAGTGGCAAAATCTACAGTTTGGTACATCCTGAGAAAGAAAGCAAGCACTGGTGAACTCAGCAACGCAAAAAGGCCTGGACGTCCACGAAAGACAACAGTGGTGGATGATCGCAGAATCATTTCCATGGTGAAGAGAAACCCCTTCACAACAGCCAACCAAGTGAACAACACTCTCCAGGGGGTAGGCGTATCGATATCCAAGTCTACCATAAAGAGAAGACTGCATGAAAGTAAATACAGAGGGTGCACTGCAAGGTGCAAGCCACTCATAAGCCTCAAGAATAGAAAGGCTAGATTGGACTTTGCTAAAGAACATCTAAAAAAGCCAGCACAGTTCTGGAAAAACATTCTTTGGACAGATGAAACCAAGATCAACCTCTACCAGAATGATGGCAAGAAAAAAGTATGGAGAAGGCGTGGAACAGCTCATTATCCAAAGCATACCACATCATCTGTAAAACACGGTGGAGGCAGTGTGATGACTTGGGCGTGCATGGCTGTCAGTGGCACTGGGACACTAGTGTTTATTGATGATGTGACACAGGACAGAAGCTGCCGAATGAATTCTGAGGTGTTCAGAGACATACTGTCTGCTCAAATCCAGCTAAATGCAGTCAAATTGATTGGGCGGCGTTTCATGATACAGATGGACAATGACCCAAAACATACAGCCAAAACAACCCAGGAGTTTATTAAAGCAAAGAAGTGGAAAATTCTTGAATGGCCAAGTCAGTCACCTGATCTTAACCCAACTGAGCATGCATTTCACTTGTTGAAGACTAAACTTCAGAGAGAAAGGCCCACAAACAAACAGCAACTGAAAGCCGCTGCAGTAAAGGCCTGGCAGAGCATTAAAAAGGAGGAAACCCAGCATTTGGTGATGTCCATGAGTTCAAGACTTCAGGCTGTCATTGCCAGCAAAGGGGTTTCAACCAAGTATTAGAAATGAACATTTTATTTCCAGTTATTTAATTTGTCCAATTACTTTTGAGCCCCTGAAATGAAGGGATTGTGTTAAAAAAATGCTTTAGTTGCCTCACATTTTTATGCAATCGTTTTGTTCACCCCACTGAACTAAAGCTGAAAGTCTGCACTTCAACTGCATCTGAGTTGTTTCATTTAAAATTCATTGTGGTAATGTACAGAACCAAAATTAGAAAAGAATTGTCTCTGTCTAAATATTTATGGACCTAACTGTATCTATTACATTTCTACAAATAACAATTCAGAATTGTTCCGATGATGTTAAATTTCTATATTGTAGGTTACTAATAATCTAAAGACCATTCAAATCTCAACAATGGACACAAGGCACTACATGTTTTATACTGTATTTATACTGTAATGTTTTATACTAAGAGCCAATATGGAGTCTAAACAATGCTCTCCTAGTAATAGGTGAATGTACATTTTAAGGTTTAGGTCGGAGTTCATGATTATAGATAAATTCTTTACTTCCAACTTGACACTTAATGCTAATGACCTTCACTATTTCCATTTCTTCTAACAAACAAGATTTATTTTCTTTTTCCTTATTTAGCTTTAGAAAAATAGTACTCATCCATTCAGAAATATAACTAAGATACTGGATCAGAGAGCCCAGAGAGTAAGGGTCATCAGGTGCTATAGAGAAGTAAAGCTGTGTGCCAACTGCATAGCTGTGGTAGTTCAAATATAATCAGGCCTAAAGGGATAATGCAGATTAAAAATAACACTGGGCCCAAAATAGATTCTTGTGATACACCATGTACAGTATCATGGATCCTCAAACTACAATCACCGAAACTAACAAAGAATTTTCTCCATATTAAATAAAACTGAGACCAGTTTAAGCAATTTATAAAAATACGGTGATCTATGTTGTCAAATGCTGCACTCAGGTCCTGAGTCCTGTTGGGACGGGATCAAGGACATAAGTGGAGGGATTGGTTCTACAGAGATTAAGTAAACCTATTTGAGTGAACAAATTAAATTTGCCAAAATGAACACACTGAGGTTCAACAGGATTAGTTTTGGAGGGATGTCTTATATTACATCTAGTATTGTTTATTTTGTGTTTAAAAAAATGCTGTAAAAGCCTCACAAGAAGTTTTTCAGGAGCTGGGGATAGAGGACCGGAATGATTAGTTTAAACTAACCTTCTCTTTTTCTTTCTTTTTCTCTCTCTTCCCCTGTTATTTTCACCTTACTATCCCAAATTCCCCATGGTTTTCAACAGCTCCTTCAGCAGTGTCCATCATACACCAGGTGAGCCACTCTGTGGACAGCATCACTTTGTCATGGTCTCAGCCCGACCAACCCAATGGAGTCATTCTAGACTACGAGCTCCAGTATTATGAGAAGGTAAGCAAAGCCTCCGGGACCTGGGCATGATGTGGAGAAGGTCCGTGGAGACTATTTACCATAATAGATAGATAGATTATGGTCTTCAGGGGATTCTGGTACTTGGGGAAATGTCTAGGTTTTATGACTCAGTAAAAGTAGTTGTTATTTGTAATTTAGTTTATTCTATTGTTTGTCATGTCACCATGCAATACAATTTCTGAAAGGGTTGCTATGATGCCCTTGGGGCATTGCTTCTGAGTGATTCACAGGGCATGGCTAAAGTTTGCACCTTGTTTCCAATAAAGTGAACACTCTAAAGCAAGAAAGTAAAGTCTCTAGATCGGCTATGTTTTGTCCTGACTTTGAGTATTGTGTAGCTCTTTTTGACTTGGTAGTTTAAAAAAGTCTTCACCTGGCCCTGATTTCCCTCTGCCTTTGCCCCCAAGAACACTACTCTTCCTCGTTCACGTTTAACATCAAGGAATAAGATCCTCCTTTTTGGAAGTTGAAAACAGTCACCTGCCTTGGGCATTACTTCTTGAGGAGTACTGTTTTTCCATTTTAGTGGAAATTGTTTTTCAGAATTGGACCTTACTGGGACTATTGCCTTTATAGGCTTAAAAGGTAATTATTGTAAAGTGTACAGGAGTGCAGGGAACTATAGGGTGGTCCAGATCTAACTATGCAATTATTGCATTAAAAGTTGCACAGTTAGATGTGGACCACCCTGTATAAGGGTGTTAGTTCTTCCCACAATATTCCAGGACATAAATTGTCCGCTGAGGACAAAGTGTGGTCATGTAGTAAACAGTTGTCTGGAGGAAATGATCTTGAAGAGGGATATATAGTCTTCTTGGGGATATTGTTTATTTTTGAAAATGTTTAATAAATATTTTCTAAATAAAGTGTTTCCCTGGGGTGATAATACCGTTTTCTTGGGATATTATCTCCTGGGAGAATACTTGCTGATTGGGATTTTGGTCCTTGGAGCAAACTACCATAACTGAACATTGCCTTCTTGGAAGTACTGGGCATCCTGAGGATATATTGCTCTCAGTAGGATATTACAATCCATAATGTAAGGGGAGGACAGATGCAAGCACAACAATTTATGGAAGGCCACTGAGAGTGTATTGTTTCTGTTAAATATTGTACAGCAGACAAATAGTGTATAAACAGTAGTAATAGCTTGTCTTTGTGTACTTCTTGTTGAGCTTCTTCCCTTCCCTCCTCAGGCCCAGAGTGAGTACAACTCATCTACAGTCAGGAGCCAGACCAACACAGCAGTCATTCGAGGACTGAAGCCTGGCAGTATCTATGTGTTCCAAGTTCGAGCACGTACAGTAGCTGGCTTTGGGCGCTATAGTGGCAAAATGTACTTCCAGACTATGACTGAAGGTAAGAAGATGAGGACAATCTGCTGTAATTGCTCTTTCATGAGTGCATTTTCTGAAAAAGGTGTGCTTAGTCTCTGCTATGGTGCAATGTCACTCTTAAGCTGGGCTGTGTGACTCAGATTATCTGAGTTTAAGACACATTTTCCACCAGAATTAAGTAATGCTGTTTACTGGCCTGTGTGCTTATCTTTTTAAATTTTTTTACACTGTTTATCTGTAGTACAAAAGAGAAAGTAGCTGGCGATTTAGTTGTTGAATTTCACTACTTTAAAACTATATTTTCTTGCCACCTGGAAGCCCTGTCATCACTCAGATATTTGCATTCTGATAGAAGAAGTTACCAGACATGTTTTTCAGACAGAGTGTGTGTGTGTGTCTGTGTCTGTGTCTTTGCTGTGTGATGGACTGTGGCCCTCTCCAAGGATTGTCCCTGTCTTGTGCCTGATGCTGGCTGGGATTGGCTTCAGCTTCACCAAGACTGTGTTCTGTTTAAGTGGGATTGGAAATGAATAGAGATATATTGAAACAATAGCAAAGCCATGTCAAAGTGAACCCAATCTCATTTGATAAGTTGGTCTTACATTATAGCATCAGCAAAAACCAAACCAGCGAGGGATAACGTTCACTCATATGCGGAGCCGTGAAACAAGCGGTTTATCTTTTAGATGTGGATGGAAACAAACTTTCACAGATTAAACCTTTATTGACAAAGATAGAAATGTGTAAACTTCACAAAAACTGACTGGGCTGGTCCACAAATTGAACCCAAGTTTGTGATGCTGTGTGGCAGCAGAACTAACAACTCTGCCACACTGATCCCCGTTATAGAAATCAGAAATTTCTCTTATTTTGTATTATTTTGGCTACTGTGTTCACCAAGCTGCACTCTGAAACAAGTGTAGATAAATAGCAAGTTATCTGCCCAAGAAAATGTCTTTTTATTAATCTGTACAAACTTTTCTTCTAATAGTCTTCTGCCGCACAGAGAGTTCAAGATTTCTTTTTTCTGTGTCCCAATTTATTTTATAAAAATCACCGCAATCTTTACGGACAGTTCAGGAGTGTGCTAACCATTTTAGCGTTGAGTGTTATTCTACTTTTACAACAGTGGATTATTCCATACAGTGAAAATCAAAAAAATGCTAATGCAGTGTTCTATGGAAGTTGAAAATTATTTTTAGCTGTAAATGGAAATCTGTTCTTCAATGTCATGTGTTCTACACAAATGATGCTGCCTCACACGCCCTGAGTCCCAGATTTGAGTATAGTGCTGGGTATCTGTACTGATGTCCCAATTCGATTCGATGTCGATTTTATCTTTATTTAGTTAGCATGCACTGATATGTTTGAAGTGATTACTTATCCATGCACTGAGAACATTAATATACTGTAATGTGACAAATTTCAGTAACACTTCATTTGAAGGGTGTCTACATAGTGTCTTTGTAACACATGCATAAGCATGGAATGACATTTAAGAATCGATACTTGATAAGTAATGAACACGACACTATTTGCAAGATGTGGAACAAAATATCATTGCTCTTTTAAAAAACTTTTTCACAGTACTGCACTCATTCAAAATTCACCATCACTTAGAACACATATCTACTGCCACATCAGAGTCCACACATATTATGGGGGCTCCTTGTTTTAATACAATGCAGTGGCACCTGCTTTATAAAATACAGTGATCCCCCGCTATATTGTAGTTCAGCTATCGCGCCCCCACTACATCACGGATTTATTATTATTATTATTACTAGGGGGCTCTGCCCCCTGCTCGCTTCGCTCACCCTTCCCCGGGTTTGGTTTACCGGATAAACAATTTAAAGAGATTGTTATTTTCATGGGAATTGTTACATATGCATTATTTTCATTTTTACTTTAAAACTTTTGTAAAAACAATACTTGTCCTTTATTTCCTGCCCCAGGCATGGTTACATCTCTTACTCGCGGGAGTTATAACGCTGCTCGCGTTGTGAAGGGGGGGTTCTGAACGCACGCTAAGGAGAAGCAATCGGTTCAGCTGTTGTCTTGCTGCTGCTGCTGGCCAGCTGTGTGTTCTGCTTGTCACGCTTTGCGTCAATCATTTAAAAGCCTGCACAGCAGCTGTCCTTTTGCCACTTCGCATCTGTGTCGCTCACCTTGTAAAGGAGGAGGAGGAGAAGGAGAAAGGGAAGTGTGAGGGCTGAACGCACGCTAAGGAGAAGGGCTTGGAATCATCTGCTGCTGGCAAGCTGCGTGTTCTGCTTGTCGTTGTTTTAAGAGCTGGAAGCACCTGAAGTGTGTCTGCCAAAAGCATTCCAACAACTGCTAGTTTAGATGTCAGTGAACTTTTTTTAAATTGTTTGTAAGTAGGGCGTAACGTGCAAAAGTCACCGTCTCACAGGTTTTGCTTCCTAAGGTTGTAATGTCTAGTCTTGCGTGTCGTTGAAGTGTCTCTCCAAGATGATGTTTTAATAAGTTTACATGTGTTTAAAGTGTGTGGGAAGGGTATTTTAAGGCTTAAACTATAAAAAAAAATGTTTCTTTATATGGTCTTTCTATATCGCGAATTTTCACCTATCGCTGATGGATCTGGAACATAACTTCTGCGATAGGCGGGGGATCACTGTACCCATATCATCTAACAAATAACATAATTAAAAGTAATTAAATACTGCTTCATAAATAATAAATATGTTATTCAGTAACCTATTAACCAAATTTATTCCCCTATTGGACATTTTAAACTAATGTTGAACTAGTCAAAGTTAAAGATACAGCAGTCAGACTCGTGTCTTTCTATAATTCTACAAGTTACACATAAGGTGGTCACGTGTAACTGTTGCGGTAATCAGCCTCGAAAGATGTGTCCTCACACTTCCACTTTGGTATCGCAGGCTGCTCTGAAAATTCCAATAACTGCCCGCTTGCTCTGCCAGGTAAGACACTTTGCAAAACATCTTCCACCGTATCAGTACAGCTACTGTAGCCATGTGTTAGAAGAGAAGCAATGTTTATTGCACTTGCCAACGCACAAACTTGTGACTGATGTGGTCACGCAAAGAAATGGTACATTGGTGATGCTAGAAAGTTTTTTGGTTCAGCAGCCAGCAGCTCTGCACACTTGTATAGGCCGCAAGGTTGCTCCCGGTGTGACTGGCAAGCAGGGTGCTTGTCTGCAACAAATCCACTACATGCGCCCAGTGGTTTTTAATGCTAATGATGTGATTTTCACGAAGGAATCTGCTGCCCAGGATGTCCAGCTGTCACAAGTTAGGGCTCTTCTCTCCGCTGACCTGAGAGACCTTCATAACGCCTAGGTACAATGACTTCACTCATTTGCCTTCCTGTTGGTGCAGTATGCAGTGTTTCCAAAACCTGTATCAGTTGTTGAAAGCCTTTGTTGTCAACAACCCTCTAGGGTCTCGCATCTTCACAGATAAAAACTGCTATAGATTGTTATTTTTTGGTCACAAGACGAACTGGAGTTGTCTCCAGTGTAGATTGTTTAGGCTCTACTCATTTGGATGGCTACTGAGTCGATGTTTCTGGGTGACGTCGGGATGAGTGATTTCTCAAATCTGTTGTGTTACCACAATACGTAACTTCTGAGTTGCACAGCTTACATGTGGCGTTGCTTTTATCCAGCTGTGCTTTACCAACAGTACACGCTGTTTGAACCCTTAGTAAGTGCACACATCTGATTTAAGTGTTGAAGATGCCGATTTCAGTAAAGGAGGACATCCCAGTTTGTGCAAAGTACAAGTAGTAAAGCTGTGGAACGCTTTAACAGATACATTAGTGACCTCTACTGGAATGGACGAAACAAACAAACAAAGATAAGCAAAAATCTACATATGATAACAGAACAAGACAGAGATCCACTAGATCAATCTTGAGACTTCTAAGAATTCACATTGAATTGTTTAAATGAAAGAAAACGGAAATCATTATTTTTACCGAGGCCATTCCTGAGGTGGTTTGTCATGTGCTGTATCAGTGCATGTTCCCAGCCTCTGTCTCTCTCTAGTCGTGTGCATATTATATGCTTTCCCAGTGTTTCCACAAGGCTTTTGTGGAGACTGTGCTTTGGTTCCTCAATACATTCACGGGCAGCTTTGTTTGATGTGCCAAGTCTGAGCAGAACCTTTCTTATGTGTGTTAAAGTGTGCCTTCAGTTAAACTGGAAATCGTTCAGGCTTGTTACCTGATGCTGTTTAGAAGTGGGTTAAAAAACTAATAAATAATATCTATATCTGAGGTGAATCGCAAGGCCTCAGACTGAAAAATCAGGCTTGTTTTAATGACGGGCCTAAAAAATATCAGGGTAGGCATGACAATGTAAACCTGGCTTCCAAACTTGAGAACCGACCAAAAAAGGGTCAAAACCAATAATTGCTCTGATTGGGTATTGTTTTGGTATTTTTCTCATTTTTCCATGCATTCTTTTTTTTGACATTTTTCCAATTTAACATCTTTTTAGATCATAGAATTCATTTCTTTCATTTGCTTTTACTTTTGACTGCATTTTTATAGCGCATGTGATTTTAGTACTAGGGTGTTATACCGTGTTAGCCATTATGAATATAGAGAAAAGCCAAGCAAAATGACACCTTTTATTGGCTAACTAAAAAGATTACAATATGCAAGGTTTTGGGGCAACTCAGGCCCCTTCTTCAGGCAAGACGTGATACAGAAACTGGAGTTCCCTGTGTTTATATACACACTCTAGGACAAGAAACAACATTTGTAAATCTTTAAATGAGAAGTCTTAAATGTAAAAAATTAATAAATTCATTCAGGCTAGGGCTAATTTAACAAGAGAGAGAAGAACAATGTATGGTCAAGATCTCTGGATAAGATAACTGTCCAACAAAGTCTTGTTAAGTTTGTAATGAGTTTTTCAAAACAATGTGGATCTATAGATCTGTAAATTTTAGCATGAGTTTAACATCATTAATCAATACATTACAACATGGCTTGAATAGAGACAAGAGTTTTATGGCCAATTATGAGGATTGTTTACATCTCTCAGAATGACAGACAACCTGTCTACAGACCCACATTGTTTTGAAAAAACTCATTACAAACTTCATAAGACTTTGTTGGACAGTTATCTTATCCAGAGATCTTGACCATACATTGTTCTTCTCTCTCTTGTTAAATTAACCCTAGCCTGAATGAATTTATTAATTTTTTACATTTAAGATTTCTCGTTTAAAGATTTACCAATGTTGTTTCTTGTCCTAGAGTGTGTATATAAACACAGGGAACTCCAGTTTCTTGCCTGAAGAAGGGGCCTGAGTTGCCTCAAAAGCTTGCATATTGTAATCTTTTTAGTTAGCCAATAAAAGGTGTCATTTTGCTTGGCTTTTCTCTACATTCATGTGATTTTGTAACATTACTTTGTTTTTCTGTGGATGTTGCCATTTTGTGGGTCCATTGTTGTAATGTCAGTCAGTAAGTAAGGATAACCAGGAGTGGTGTGACATCAACGTTGCAAAAACAGAAAGGTCAATGCCGTGCACTTCCTGGTTATCTGAGCTTGTGGATAGAAACAAACCAACTGTGCGTTTATTATTATTAACGTCCTGGTTCTAGAATCCTTTCAGCTGCACTAGGTGAGACAGTCCTAGTTTGTAGTATGCCAGAGTGTTTGATGTATATACAGTATAATCTTCTTCTTCTTTCGGCTGCTCCCGTTATTGGTTGCAGTATAATAATCCTTGCAAATGTCATGTGTTATATTAAGGCCTCGTTTCTACTGTTAACTTGTTTAAACCAGGTTAAATTTAAATAATTGATTGGGCATTTGATGCAGAAACTCTGCTGCAATGTTAGTATGTGCTGTGCACCATCTGTTGGAATACATTTTGTTATCCGTGTACCAATAAAATGCGTTGATTGTATATTCACATAGAGGATGCATGTTAATGAATATTAACATAATACAAATGGTATGCATCGCAAAGAAAAATACCCATGCTAGGCTTTGAGTCTTTTCAAAGCTTCTATATAAACTTTTTTTTAAAGACACTATATAAAGGAACTGTCATTGTGGTGATTATTATACTTTTTTCATTACTTAATACATGAAGTCATTTTAGCCCGCTTTTTATCCTGTTCATTCATTTCTCTTTAAAGTACAATATAAACCACTCTGCCATTTTCAGAATGTATTAATCCGAGAACAAGGTCCCTTATTCTGTCAGATTTTTTTGGCTTTCCTGCATCATGTTAATTGACACTAGCCAATTTAACCTCGCTGCCACTGATGTTGTTGTGTAAAGCAAGTTGCATTGGCGACAACTGTCAAAATGCACTCGGCGTAATGAAGACTGATTGATTTGCTATGAAAACGGATCCTCTCTTTATTTATTTAACCTCAAGTTTAATGACTCCATTCACAATCCACCCTCAAGTGCTCACCAATTTAGCTCCCTTAAGTGGCCAATAATGACATGTGTCTCTAAATTCAACCACAAGGCTCTCATTTCTGCACAAAGGCATGCAAGTGTGTGAATGCTGTTGATTCTGGGGAAGAAATTAGTCAAAGCCACCTGACAACTTGCTCTCTGAAATCAAGGAGTTTTACCATTTATTACATATTTATTTTATATTTTGGTTAGCTTTTAAAGGTCATTTCCACTGCTCTCCTCTTCCACAGTTTGCTGTACCGTGTGCCCTTGTTGTTGTAGTGCTAATGGCCTGATCAGCAGGTTGATGAGGGCAATTGCTTAATCGATGTGTCACCCCTGTCTTTATTATGCCACTTGGAAATATTGCTCTTCTATGGTCTGCTTTTCAGAAAGTAGGCCGTACCTTCAGCTAGCCCATTGTACGCAGTGGTAAGTAATATCCGAACAATATTTTTAAGAACCACGAAAAACACAACCTAATAAGTGACATGGAACTTCCAGATGAAAAAAGATGTCATCTTGATCTCAGTGTCTTGACTTGTGCCATGTTTAAGACACCATCTCTGACAGTCTGTGAGCAGTTGGGCCAAGCTATCCAGCATTCTCTAAACCTTTCTGCATCTATCTATCTTTCATCCACAGTTTTCATCTCTGATGAATCTTCATTCTGTGAATTTCCCCTTGGGATTAATAAAGTATCCATCTATCTATCTATCTATCTATCTATCTATCTATCTATCTATCTATCTATCTATCTATCTATCTACAGTATCTATCTATAGGCTGGACATTTTCTGAGTTTTAAACCTGTTTTTAGCCAAAATGAACCAACCACCTCTTTAAAAAACGTATTTACCTGTGACTGTTCTGCTGTGGTGTACTGAGTAAAACTCACAGAGTCTTTTGTTTTCTCCACTCAATTGCAATATTGGTTGTGGAGCCGTTCTTTTGTAGCTGACTTGACTTGTCATTATCATAGTATGTACTACAGAGGTAGCCATTCAGATTGGAGGACAGGACACACAGGGCCAGGCCGGGAGAATAAGGTGGATGTACCATCTCGTCAAATTGACAGTTTCACAGAGCATTTTGTGCATCCCACGCAGTGTGAGCGGACATTGTCATGAGACAGTAGGCGCTTGTTGACAGCTTTCTTTGTCAATGTTTTGAGATGATTAATTAGTATGGACTACACCCTGAACGTCACCAAAAAATAACACACATGACATTGCAATGGCTTGGAACTTCAGCTTCTGTGGTGTTGGAGATCAAGAGTGCTTCCTTGTTTAGATTATTATTTGAACTCTGTGTTAAAGTTAAATATCTAAGATTATAACCAGCTATAAAAATCCTTCTAAAATGTATTCTACTTCCATAGTCCTTAGCTCAAGGTTGTCCTTCCAACACAAGATTTGGTGATGCTTTGTTTTTGTCAACATTATGGACACCCAGTATGCACATAGCTTACTACTGCTGAATTATTAAATACTGGATACCACTGACCAACATCTAATCCTTATAATGTCTGATATCTCACATGTCACTGTTCCAATTTTTGTTACCATTCCCTCCATTATGATGTTTTATTATGGTGTTGTCTACAAAGCCTTGCAGACTTTGGGTCATCTTTGGGAGATATCCTGCCATGATGGAATTCCACTATTTATCTTACAACTGGTCCTTGTGCAGTTGACCAGGCAACAGTGAATCTCTAAAGGTGTCCTGTGGCATTAGAACTGCACTGATAGCATGAGGGTTCATTTTATGTTTTACATTTAGGTATCCATATTGCCAAGAAACATGGCAGAGTGCACAAGAGCTAATCTTGAGCCCCTTACAACATCAGCAGTGTAGAATCAGGCGCACTTCATTTCTTCTCACTGTTGTTTTGAATAATGCTTTTACTGACCTTCGATTCAGTTTGGTCTTTTTGTGGCACACTTAAGAGAATTTTTTTTTCCTGTGATGTCATTACAGCACTATCTTTTTCTCATGGTTGAATATTGTTATTGGATATCTCTCTCACGTCTTGACACGTTGCTATATGTAACATCATTATGTATCAGGTATATAATAAAATGCTAAGGTTGGTGTATCCGGGAACTCAGAGCAATCCGATTGGTCAATTTAGCTTTGGAAACATAATCAAAGGAAGAAGTTCAAGTGTTCACACACACGAGAACACAGAGACTCTGATGCTACACGTAGAGCAAGAGATATCAAATATTTTAAAATGTATTGTATCTGTGTCTAATATCATATTAACTGTAGCATGGTAGAAGAGTTCTATCGCCATTTATCAAGCTTACAGAGAAAAACACGTTTGTTGCTGTTAAATAGGAAAGGATCTTTAGACAGGCAGGACTTCTGCTTTGTTTTTTTGTTCTTACTTTTCTATCATAAGTTTGGTTCTGACAGACGCCTTCCTAGTTCCTATTTTCGACTGTTGCTTTTCCTCCGAATTCCTCTTTTGGTTTGCCCCTCATACCGTGTTTTCATTTCCTGGTCTTGTTACAATTCTTTTTTTCAGACAAGCCTGTCAGTCTTCTCACTACATACACTAGTTCTGTTACTGTATGTATTACTAATTTGTGATTAATTCATTAAGATACAAGCCTTAAAAATCAATAAAATATATTTTAAAAATACTCTGGCTTTTCCTGTTCTCCAGGGACTACATTTCTAGGAACAAGGAGAAAAGTCCAAAATGAAAAAGCAGGTACATCCTTCACTGCCCAGGAGAAAGTACTGGAACAGTTCCTGCAGTCACCAGGCCAGGTTTTGAGTGGCTTTGGCATGGAGCCCTTTAAATGTGTTCAATTCAGGAGACACTAGCGGAGTCTTAAGATGACCCCTAAGACTGGCAGTGACCACAAAATGCCACAGAATTCCTGACAAAATGGAGTATATAGAGCCAGCTAAATTGAAATTGTGTTTTAAGGATAAGTTGTAAACTAAACAAAAAAACCCTGTGAGGTTTCATGAATGATGCCAGCAGGTTCATTATTTGCTACTTCTGTCTCTCTCTCTGTCTCTCTCTCACACACACACAAACACTCTGCCTTGAAAAAGGAGATTGTGGAATTCATTGAGCAGGACATCAGGCAGTTGTTACATGCATGTATAAGGGCAGTGTCCGAAAAGGGGGTTAATTATATCTGAGCCTCGTATTGATGTCATTTTCTCTTCTTTGCAAACAGAAAGACAAGAAAGAACACATTAGGCTCATGTTGAGAAACTCAGCCCGTTCGAGTGTTCTCTTCAAACTAATCCCAATGAAAGTGGTTTCCAGTAACAACATTCATGACATTTTAAAGAAGGTGCACACAAGATGTGCAAGGCCTAGCTAGCCTAGTGGCACTTCTTCTCTTTCTAGGCACAAGAGTCAGAGCAGCTGATGATGGCATTTTGTCTGTATTGTGTAAAACTCTTCTTGTTGAATCTGACCAAGTGAACATGATTTGTTTATTTTCCAGCTGAATACAAGACCAGTCTACAGGAGAAGCTTCCACTCTTCATTGGCTCGGCAGCCGCAGGTCTCATCTTCCTTGCTGCCATTGTGGTCATCATCATTGTCTGCAACCGGTATGTTGTTGTTCTTCCAGGGTGGACAGCCTTAGTCTAGCTCTAGTCTAAGTTGAGGCTTACTTTCTTATCCTCTTCAAGCCCTAGTGCTACAATTTGCATCTTGAATTGTGCCCTAACCAATTGCCCTCATAAGCTGAAAACCAAAATAAAATAGGTGAAGGAAACCAAAGAAGTTCTAGGACATGGAGCAATAATCCAGTGTCAGTGTGCTTTAATTTTTGCCAGCTGGAAGGAGTGCAGCTCCTCTTAAGCTCCCATTTTGAAGTATCTGTTATCCATCCTTATTTTCATCACTGTCTTTTGCTTTTGTCTCTTCTCTATGTTACAATTTAAACTGGGGAGCATGTCGTGATCAATGTGCCATATTATAGTGTGTTTGCACTGTCATTACGCAGTGTCACTAAGCATTGTTACAATGCTGTAGTAATGGTACATGAACAACTTATAATAGGAAATGGCAGACATGGGCACGGGCTTTGCCATACTATGTGTTTCATGGCGATGCTTAGTGATGTGGTAGCCTTACCGGTAATTTATGTTGAGTTTATAATAGCTTTCTAATGTGAATGATGATTTTTTGATGAGGGGGTATTATAGCTCTTGACTTTTTGCCTAGGAGGAGGGGCTTTGAGAGGGCGGACTCTGAGTACACAGATAAACTCCAGCACTACACCAGTGGCCACAGTGAGTAGTGAGCATTTTCTGTCTTGATGTTTGTCTGTCTGACTTGCCACTGTGTTGTTTTCTTTGACTGTAATTTTAATTATTCTGTTACAACTGTAAAAGAAACAAGATAGTATAAATTTAGATTTCTGGAGTGACATTATATACAACTTTTTTAAGTTACCTTGTCAAATTTTGATCAATTTGTAGTGCTCATTAAGAAAGGCAATTCATAGGGTATGGGCTCCCTGAATAAAGGGGTAGTGCTCACTGTGAAAGGCACAATATAAAAGAAAAACAGACTGTTATTACTATTGTTATTTTCATTATTACTACTGTAGTTCAGTTTATAATATACTGATGTTTTGGCAACAAAGTTCAACGAAGGAGGCACTACTGTTACAGCTACATGTGTTTACTTACACATATTCATGTATTACATGTTTTGCAGTCCTTTATGATCTTAATACTCAAGTAGGGAATAAAATATCGCAGAGTGTCCTAAGTGCTCAATTTCAAGCCACAAGGTTAGAAGAGCCGTTTCAATCCAAGAGTTGCCCCAGTGTGTGATATTTGAGCTCCATGTGTAACATTCTGTCAGTGTGTAATCTCCTTTATCAGTCTCCTTTTTACTTATACTGTAACTTTCATTATGATGACAATGACAACTAGATGCACACAGTTGGCCTAAAGGTCTGTTACCACCACCTGCAGTGTTGGACAATCTTGCAACATATGGAGATGGTGTCTCAATGGAAGTCCTATTCACAAACCAAGACTTAAACTGCTGAACCCTTCAGATTTTGAGGAAGTCGTATTTTTTCTTTAATAAATCACCTAATAACAAAGTTTGAAGGCAAATCGGAGTATCTCAAATGCTTTGACTTGTTTCCTGACTTCTAAGTAATCCGCTGATTGTGATTTGTAAAGTCTGCTGTGTATTGACCTGATCTTTCGAATGTGTCTAGGATTCTGTTCCACTTTCACAGATTAACACCACCTTGCATGCCTTTTTCTTGTACAGACAAAACCTCCACTCACCTTTAGTGGTTCTTTGAGGAACATCCTCCCATCTCTTGCCTAGTCCAAAAAATACACCTGCAAAGATCTTCACCTAACATGTAAATATTTAGCTCCAACAATAAAATACCTGCCAAAAAAGCATGTTTAAAAATATCTGCACAGCCCATTTACTGGTAGTCAAGGGCACATTTTTGGAGCCATAAATAAAAGTACTGTTAGTGATTATTATCACAGAAGTTAGCATGCAATGTACACTGTGCTCATCAGGCCTTCGGCGACTTTTTACATACTGCTTATTATTTGTTTATAGTTTGACAGTAGTCTGTAATGTGCCCTCTAGCAAGGCATTCATCATGCAAGTCCACAAGTTATAGTTTGTAGAAGTGTTTACTAGGAATTTATTTCAAATTGTTAGACAGACAGACAGACAGACAGACAGACAGACAGACAGACAGACAGACAGACAGACAGACAGACAGATAGATAGATAGATAGATAGATAGATAGATAGATAGATAGATAGATAGATAGATAGATACTTTATTAATCCCAAGGGGAAATTCACATTACAGTATATAATGTTATAAATGTTATCACTATTTTACAAAGAGATGGGGTGGGAAGTAGCTGGCCATTGGTTCAAATCCGAACCTTGCATAGCATATGATCTGGTGAAATTCACTAAACCTGCCTAGGCTTAAACTGTAAGAAAAAGTTCTGCATTTGGTGCTGTCCAGGTTGGGGGCACCAACTAAATTTTGGAATGAAACATAGGTGACAGTGCTACACTGTAAAAATAGGGAATCTGGAAAATTTAGATTCAAAGGTGTAGAATTGCATATTGGACAGACACAAAAACATATTCAGCTTTATATTACTAGGAATTCACCATAAAAGGAATGTGTGTGTGTGTATATTGTGACGTGTGAGTTCCTGTCTTGCACCCCAAAACATGAGGCTGAGTCTCAGTACTTTAGCAACACCAGCCTTATTCAGCATGAAACAGGAACAGCACAGTTATTTATTGTAGTGGAATCTACCGCTCTCCCATACAGAGACACAGCAGTCAGGCAGGCCAGGCCAGGTTAGTGGCCAAGTAATGCTGTGCCCTGCAGTTATAACGTTCCTTGCTTCACCCATTGAAAGCAGGTGTTCATAGCGTGACTGCGATCAGCTCAGATTTGTTTTCGCAGTGAACAGCCACAGCGGTGGAAGCCCACAGTTGCCCTGGTGATCGCACTTTGGGATGCTCTCCGGCATGTCATCCCGTCGGGGGTAACCCCAAAAGAGTTTAGAAACCTTACAGTATGTATATATATATATATATATATATATATATTGTAACAAGAAAACCCGAGAGACATTGGGAAGGTTTGGGGCAACCATCCGTATAATATTTCCCAGCTGCAAAATCTGTCCAAATACAAAGACATGTTCACACAATCGAGTCCAAAACAGAACTGAGTATCATCTTAAGATGGCGGCTTTTAAACCCTCGCAGGGTAAGTGATGTCATCAGGGCCTGAACCGGAAGTGACGTCGTTGACTGCCCAGAACAGGGCGGGGTTTCCCGAGAATGGTCTGCAAGAAATTGAAAGAGAGAATTAGCGCACCTCGCCACCCCCTGGTCTGGCGTGGAACTACATTTATTCAGTCCCTTTGGTTGTCCCCTAAACACGCGTGTGTGACTCTATATATATATATAATATATATATATATATATATATATATATATATATATATATATATGAAGAACAATGTAATAAATACTGGGCCTCATCTTTCAGGTTGCTCGTGTCTCACAGCCTGTGCTGTCAGTGTAGACCAACTGTATGCTGCATTAGCTCATTTCAATAATGGATGTAATTATTATCTGTATTCCTATTATATCAGGATCTGCTTGAAGGTGTTTAAGTGATGTAACTTTTTTCTGTGTAACACCTTGCCTTAATGGAGACAACTGAGAGATTTTCATGCATTCAATTGCCATTCATTGCTGTTGTCCTGCTTATTAGCTAGAAGACTACTTTATGGTTTAATCAGTAGCATTATATGTTAGCAAACACTGTGTTTACCAGAGCACTGTACCCTACAAAGGCCACAGAACCGATAGCAGTGGCACTGACAGACTTCACTGCCTTTAATCCATGTCACATATCTTGTTATCCTGGAATTTTCTGCAAATTTGATGGAGGCCTGCCTGCCCTTCCTGGCAGCCTTTCTGAAAAGACAGTACAACAAGACGCCTAGCAGCCAGCAGTGTGAGGAACTGAAAACAAAAACGAGCCTGGGTGGTCTAATCAGTGCTCTGCTTTGACAGTGCCTAAAAAGTTAATTTTTCTTTTCCTGTCTTTGATAGCTTACATTGCATCTTGTAAGAATGTTTAATTTAATAATCTAACGTTGTCAATGCAATTCAGGGTGTTTATCCTTGCAGCACTGACTACAAGACAGGGTGCCAATCTATTGTGAGCCCCGGTCACATACTCATGGGCCAATTTAAAATCGCCATTTAGCCTACCCTGCAATGCATTTTGGATATGGGAGGAACACTAAAATGGCCAGAGGGAAAAGAATATATTAACACAAGGAAAACAACAATTTGAGCCCTATATGTCTAGGTTCAGAATTCTGCCAGGCGACATTACTGTATGAAATAACTGAGAGAATTTACGTAATGCTCCACAGTAAGTTACAGAAATGTAACTCCATCCATTATCCAACCCGTTATATACTAACTACAGGGTCACAGGGGTCTGCTGGAGCCAATCCCAGCCAACACAGGGCACAAGGCAGGAAACAGACCCGGGCAGGGCGCCAGTCCACCGCAGGGCGCGCACACACACACACACACCAAGCACACATTAGGAACAATTTAGGATCACCAATGCACCTAACCTGCATGTCTTTGGACTGTGGGAGGAAACCCACGCAGACACGGGGAGAACATGCAAACTCCACGCAGGGAGGACCCAGGAAGCGAACCCAGGCCTCCTTACTGCGAGGCAGCAGCGCTACCCACTGTGCTGCCCGAAATGTAACTCATTAAGAAAAAATAAGATCCTGGGGCCTTATTTATAAAATGGATCTATGAATAGATTTGATGTCTTATTCCATCCATTGATCTTGCATTAAAAAAGTGACCTAGAAACTAGAATTTATAAAACTCAAAACTGACCTGAAAACATTTTATTCAGTGCACAGATTTCAAATCATGCATATGAACTTTCACCAGCAGGCTGCTCCTCACTTACTTTATATTTCAGTCACATAGAAGTAAATGTATACAAAAAATAAACAAACAAACAAATAATATATTAAGCTCAGCTAATATCAAGTGTCAAAGCCTTAAATCCACAGACAAAAATGGATTGCTAAACTTAGAGTGAAGTGTGCATATTGAAAGAGGCCAGCAGGAAGACTGTCAAGAGTAACCAACAGACATGCTATCTAATTCTATTAAAATATAAAACACTGTGATGCTTTACAGCAATTTTGCTGAGGACTATAATGAAACACCCACACTCTTTCATATATCACGTAGTTAAAATGTGACATTCACCTTACCGGTTTGGCATCGTTAAACAGTAATTATGGTAGTGTGCCCTCTGTGTGGAAAGAAATATTTGAAGAGCAAGGAGCCATGGCTGCCTTTGCTGTGCTAGAGGACTTCATCAATGGCATGTTAATCAGAGAACGCATTTCCAAAACCTGGTTAATACTTTTCACTCATGATGATGAGTGACTGAAGAGCCATTATTGGCTACCAAGAGCCGTCCTAATGGACCAGTGCCAGCACTTGCCTCAAACCCTTAACAGCCATACAATATGCACTCATGCTATTGCACCGGAGGTGCAGGTTCTTTTCATGCTTGGGTTTTCTTGCAGCTTGGACCTTTCAGCGAGAACTTGTAAACAGGTCTGGAGGATCTCGGCCGATTTGTGTCTGCCCGCTTCACCGACCGTCAAGCAATATCTTTTAATTTTCCAATAACCCCAATGCTCAGGGTGCCAATAAAATATTTATCTCCGTCAGCAGAGTCTCAATGTCAATTTAGAGAAGAAAAACATCTTCTGGCTTCTGACTTGGCATTCATTTGCCGTTTTTATGGATTATTTCTTGCCATTTACACAGCTCAATATCCTTCCATATACAGAAATTGACAGCATTGTTTGGGCGAATACAGCTAGTAGTTGCCTTTGTTTTTGTCCAGCTGGCCCCTTCAAATAGCCTGCTTACAAAAAGAGAGAGCAACAAATCCGAACATTCATTCCTTTAAACAACAAAACTAAAAACAAAACACATTTCTCAAGTGACTGGGGTTTGCTGCGAAAACCAGAAGGCTCAGCGTGTTTAGTCAGACACAAATGACAAACTTTAGCACTACTATTCAAACACAACTATCACGCTAAGGCAGAAAACTGAATCGAGATGAGAAAGCTATGACAACCCAAATCACTAAACCACACCTGTTCACAGGTCAATCCTTAATCTCTGACACAGGCAACTGATGCTTTGTTGGAATGTAGAAGCAATCCTGATGGGCATCCTGGTGCCTCTTGAGAGGTGGTCCATAGCAACCACCCCTTATCCACTGACAGAGATTTTAAAATGGCACTGATGTACTCTCTTTCTAAATATTGTGCAGCAATGAAATAAAATTAAAACTTACACACATATGAAAATAAAGTTTGAAAAATCAGCTTTGAAAATACTGAAGTCAAAGGGCTGGTTTATACTTCACACTCAGAACATGTACGAACACACATCATGGCTGCCAGTATTCTGAGCACATCCTTAGAAATTAATGTGACGCGTGCATGATCTGCAGTACCAGCAAAAAGTCGGGGGGCGCAGTGTGATAAAGTCAGGGTCTCTCTTTACTATCTACATGTGACATGACAGCCACATTGAGGATCCTCCGAGATTGATGTGCCTGCTTCAATGTTTGATGAATGTTTCGATGTGGTGAAGCAGAATGCAGACATACAAATACATTCGTGGAGCTTTTATATTCAAGCATCGCATATTCCCCAACGTAATGACACTATAGATTTTAAAAGTCTCACATACCGTCTACTGTGCCATCTTTTGCACCTTCACAACATCAGAATGTACGGCGCTGTATTCGAGCCACTGAGAAAAAAATTAAGGACACTTTGAAAAGGTCTGTTTTGTGATTAAAGTGTAAATTTCGGCTTTAATCTCAAAATGTGCACTTTAATCTCGTAGTTTATTTTATCATTAAAGTAGACCGTCGTAAACGTCACCTTAAAACCGACCCAGTTGTTAATCGCTATCTGCTTCTGGGGCTTCCTCCTGACCTGACAGCAGCAATTGCCACACAGAACACATGGCATTTATGAGATTCCTGGTCTCTGCACATTTAGAATCCTTGAAATTCTACTTGATATCACTTTCACGTTAAAATGTATTAAAGTATGTATGTTACATTTTATAGATAAATCGTCAAACTTCATTTAAATAATGAATACTGTTAATAATTACACATGTGTGGGGACGACACTGTGGTAGCGCTGCTGTCTTGCAGGGAGTCACGTCCCTGGTGTTCCCTGCTTGGAGTTTGCATGTTTTCCTGCTGGGTTTCCACAGTGGGCTCTGGTTTCCTTCCAAAGACATGCAGATTTGGTGACGCTAAAATGACGCTAGTGTTTGTGTGTGCTTGTGTTCACTTGTGATGAGCTGATGCCCCATCCAGGGATTGTTTCTGTCTCGTGCCCAATGCTTGCTGGAATGGGCCCATCCCTGGGTTGATGGATGTAATCATTAAACATCATTTTCAGAGATATTGTGGCAAGGTGTCCTCGGAATTTAATGGATGTTTCAGGCAATTCACAACAGAGGGAAGCTGGACCTGTTCTCACCGTGATGATATCTCGCACTGCCACCTGGTGGAATCCTCCAGATTTACGTAAAGTACAGTATAAACAGCACAACACTTGCATAGCAGTAGCGACCACAGGCACACGTCGCGTCACATGAAGTATAAACCTGGCCTAATGAACTGAAAGGCAAAAAAAGATTCTAATGAGCCAATTTTTAACACTGCAGGTGTGAAGCAGCTTTGTGCCATTGTTTCACCCCAAATACTGTGCATAAATACATTTAACAAAATGCATAGCTCGGGGGTTTGAAAATGTTTACTTTTTATGCTGCTGTTTGCTCTCTGATGTGTGACATACTACATACAGTAATCCCTCCTCCATCACGGGGGTTGCGTTCCAGAGCCACCCGCGAAATAAGAAAATCCACGAAGTAGAAACCATATGTTTATATGGTTATTTTTATATTGTCATGCTTGGGTCACAGATTTGCGCAGAAAAACAGGAGGTTGTAGAGAGACAGGAACGTTATTCAAACACTGCAAACAAACATTTGTCTCTTTTTCAAAAGTTTAAACTGTGCTCCATGACAAGACAGAGATGACAGTTCCGTCTCACAATTAAAAGAATGCAAACATATCTTCCTCTTTAAAGGAGTGCGCGTCAGGAGCAGAGACTGTCAGAAAGACAGAGGAAAGCAAACAAATCAATAGGGCTGTTTGGCTTTTAAGTATGCGAATTACCACGGCACAAAGCTGTTGAAGGCGGCAGCTCACACCCCCGTCAGGAGCAGACAAAGAGAGATAGAGAGAGACAGAGAAAAACAAACAAGCAAAAATCAATACGTGCCCTTCGAGCTTTTAAGTATGCGAAGCACCGTGCAGCACGTCGCTTCACGAAGCAGCTGCACAGAAGATAGCAACGTGAAGATAATCTTTCAGCATTTTTAGATGAGCGTCCGTATCGTCTAGGTGTGCAAACAGCCCCCCTGCTCAATCCCCCTACGTCAGGATCAGAAAAAGTCAGTGCAAGAGAGAGAGAGAGATAGAGAAAAGTAAGCTGGGTAGCTTCTCAGCCATCTGCCTATAGCGTCCCTTGTATGAAATCAACTGGGCAAACCAACTGAGGAAGCATGTACCAGAAATTAAAAGACCCATTGTCCGCAGAAATCCGCGAACCATCAAAAAATCCGCGATATATATTTAAATATGCTTATATTTAAAATCCGCAATAGAGTGAAGCCGCGAAAGGCGAAGCGCGATATAGCGAGGGATTACTGTAGTAAGTAATGCATCCATGGATCCTGCCATCCATTTTCCAATTTTTCTGGTAACAGGTCATACAAGGCAGACACCAGTCTAACATCAAGCACACACATATTTGTCCAAATTTGAGTCAGCAGTTAACCTAATATGCATGTCTTTGGGTTTGAAGAACCTGGAGTGCCCACTGAAAACCCACACAGACACGAGGAATGGGTTAACTCATCAAAGACCAAGACTTGGCTGCAGCTTTGGAGCTTACTGTCCCATTATATTTTTTTATTAATTATGGGATTGAACTCATTTTACACCAGTGCTCCCCAGTCTCGAGCTATGAAGAAAGTGCAAGTCTACAAATTCTGTCAGCTGGCACTTAAATAGCAACTTTACAGATAATGAAGGGTGTACCTAATGTGACAACTCAGGGTTTGTATTTATACAGCCACTTCTATGGCATTTGTGGATATGTGTGATCCGTTTCCCTCATCTTTAAGGCTTTTTAAGTTAGCGCCTTTCATAGTAAGCACTTTATTAAACGAAGTGCAATATTATGTAGACAAAGGGCCCTGAACTGAAAGCAAAAATCACCACATCAATAGCCAGTCAGCCAATTTAATAATGCATTTTGGCTCATGGAACAAAAAGCTGGCTTTCGAGTTAAGGAATTTTCTTTTCTTTTTTTTTAAAGTTGGCCAAGAATACCTTTTACAGGAGCTCCAAGCCAGGGGTTCCCAGAGTTAATGCTTAGGGTGCTCCAGAGGCTGCTGCCTTTCATTCCACTAGCGATCAGCTCATTATAGCTCCTTATGTACTTTAGCAGCGGCGCTCCAGCAAGTGGTGTGGTTGGATAGGTGAGGAGCTGGACTAATGAGAGGAAGGAGCCAAGATCAAAATAATCTTTTGTTTCCCTGTAGCCAAAAGCAGGGGGCTTCAATTGTGGGCATCTACAAGTCATGTTATACAGTTTTAAGGGCTTAGGATTGGGTTTTACCACAAAAAGGTGCAACATAACAAACTAAATACAGGTGATCTGTAAGTTACTATATTAAAGTATTACATACACAATACAGTAAAGGTAGAGGTGCAGGCAACATTCATTTTTTGTTTTAATCAATAATGTTTGAATGAATGAAGATGAAACAACTTACAGTTAGTTCATCATTTTACATTAGAGCTAATACACATTTATGGCATGAAATCTGTACAACCTTAGTGAACTCTTAAGTGTGCTTGTATACTGTTACTAACGAGCATCAATAAGCAAGGAGGTTAAGAACTTGGTTGGAATGAAAACCAGCAGCCACAGAGAAATCTGAGTGAAAGAGGCTCTAGTTTAAATTTTGCTAAGCAAAAGCATTTCAGATGTTGCCTTCTTTGCTTTTGTTTCCTTCCTGAATGACGCTTGAGGGAGAGGTGAGCTGGATCCTTTGTTCCTTCGTCTTCTTTGGCTCATGCCACTTGCTCCCTAGTTTCAGTGCTTCAGCCCACCAAGCCACTCTGCATGTGTTTTGGTCACCACTTCAGCTGCACCTTCTACCTATTCCACCCACTCTGTTCCTAGCCCCCTCATCACCTTCCTCAACTCTGCCCATTTCTAGACCCTCTAGTAGAACAACACTGAGGTACTATTTTTTGCTCTTGCCTTTGGATATCACATGCTTTTCTTTTGTTTCCAAGTGACTCCAGGAATGAAGATCTACATTGATCCGTTTACATATGAGGACCCCAATGAAGCAGTGCGAGAGTTTGCCAAGGAAATTGAAATCTCATGTGTGAAGATTGAGCAGGTCATTGGTGCAGGTACCACTCTTAAGATCCATCTCTTTTGTCAGATTATTGACAATGACCACTTTTCAAGACTGGGGTGAGTTGTCCTATGAGTTTGCATTTCATTTCAGGGTGGTTGGCATACTTTTTTCTTTCCTCACCAATAGGCGAATTTGGGGAAGTGTGCAGTGGCCACCTCAAGCTACCCGGAAAGAGAGAGATGTTCGTGGCCATAAAAACCCTCAAGTCAGGCTACACAGAGAAGCAGCGAAGGGACTTCCTTAGCGAGGCCAGCATTATGGGCCAGTTTGACCATCCCAATGTCATCCACCTGGAAGGTGTGGTGACCAAGAGCAGCCCTGTCATGATCATTACAGAGTACATGGAAAACGGATCATTGGACTCCTTCCTACGGGTAAGTGGGAATTATGAGCGTATTATGAGATTCAGATTAAGGCACTGTCTGGGTTCCTTGTCTGTTGTCTCAGTGTATGCTCTGTCCGTGTTGAGTGATGTCTCAGTGAGGGAGACATTTTATTCACAACTTTGCTTGGTAGTTGTTGGGTACCCGCGAGATGACACTCCTCTGGTCACGGGTGACTTCAATGGGACCACTGGCACTGACAGGACTGGCTATGAGGATTGTGTCGCCCCCATCATGGGTCTGTTCACCATGGCGAAAATGGCTGCATGTTCCTTGTCCTTGCAAATGGCGTCCTCGTGTACAGATACTTAAGGCTTCTACAGAACTGCAGGGTCTACAGAAGTGCCCAGTTTGTGAATTCTGGTCACAGATTTGTTATTGGCTACATTGAGCAGCTATTTAAAGCTGATCCTCCGGCTAGAACTTTGGACATCTCTGGATCCATGGTTCTTGAGGCTGATCCTCCAATTGGCTGCGAGCCACCCAATCTCACCGAGACTGCACAGGTGGTGAACCAGCTAGGGCAGGGGTCGGCAACCCGCGGCTCTGGAGCCGCATGCGGCTCTTCAGCCTCCTTGTAATGGCTCCTTTTGGCCTTGACAAAAAAAAAAAAAACATGAAAATGAATAACGGCAATTTCTTAATTTAATTTGTATATAATATATGTAATATATATAATGTTTATTTACTACTACTACTGTTATACACTTTAACATCTAATTTTTATTTTTATTTATAATTTGCCAACTAAAATATGCGTCACATCTACGTCTATAGCCCTCGCCTTTACCTGCAGGTGGCTTCTGGAGTGTGCGACCCCTGCACTAACCATGAATAAATCCCAAAAATGAAAAATCCCAGAAGAGAACAGAGAGTTTAATTCTGCGTGGACAGAAGCATTTGCCTTCACCGCCAACGACGCTGGCTTACCGGTGTGCTTAATATGTGGTGATAAATTATCGAACAACAAAAAATGTAACGTTGAAAGACATTTTCGAAACAAGCACTCAGCATTCACTGAAAAATACCCAAGTGAAGATGAGCGAAAGAGAGCAATTTCGGAACTGCAACGGAAAGCTGAACAGAGCAAACATACTTTCAAAAAGTGGATCACTTCTACACAGTCAACTACAGCTGCTAGTTTTGTGGCAGCTCAAGAGATCGTAAGGAGGGGTAAGCCGTTCACAGACGGAGAATACATGAAAGAATCGTTCATAAAAATATCAGAGCATCTATTCTCTGACTTTAAATGTTTTGGTGTTTGAGCGCATGATGACAGTGTTTGCCAGAGATGTACAGAAAGGTACGCTCTCTCACTTCCCCTCCCTGAGAGAGTTCAAAGCAGTGAACATTCACATAAATTGTGATTATTTCCACCGTACAATTATTGCAATGCAAGCTGCATTTAGAGAAAGATTCAGTGAGTTCAGAAAGAAAAATAACACTCTCTCCTTCCCTGGACATCGACCCATCCCTGCTGAACACATCCGCATTCACAGGAGTAAGTAAGCCCGATCTAGAAATTGAACTGGCCGCATAGCGGATAAAGATTTATGGGTGTCCAAGTTCAAATGCCTGACAGCGGATCTTGAAGAAGTCGCCCGTCAGAAGGCTACTCTCGCTAAAGAGCACAAATGGACTGATATTGAAAACCTCCCCAAACCCGACAAACTTGTTTTCAATACATGGAGTGCCATTCCCGAAACATATATGAACATGAAAAAATATGCATTTGGAGTCCTGTCCATCTTTGGCTCAACATACTTATGTGAGCAAGTTTTCTCAAGCATGAACTTCATAAAGTCCAAATATCTCTCCCACCTCACACATGAGCCTGCAGTCCTGTGTGAAGGTCAAAGTCACATCGTATAGCCCCGACATAGAACAACAACAACATTTATTTATATAGCACATTTTCATACAAAAAGTAGCTCAAAGTGCTAGAGATGATCTGCAGCGAACTTCAGAAACAGAAGTCACATTAAACAGGTGAGAACAATAGCATTTAATAGGCTAATATTTAAAAAAAAAAAAAAAAAAACACATTTATTTCAGACCCGGAGCTGATGTAGGTTTTTTTGTATGTTCAGGTGCTTCAGTTGATTGCTGGCTGAGAGGGAAACCTGAAGAGGATGAGAGCACACTGAAATGGAATTTTATGTTTACTTTTTTAAAGCTGCTAAGCTACAGCTAAATGTTTTATTTATATTAAAGTGGGCTAGTTTTTATTTTAATTTTATACAGGTATAGGAAGGACTCAAATAGGCCTGCAGAGTTCAGTTAAATTTATTTCAAAGTAGGCCTACACATGCACACTGCACTTCTGTTTGTTGTATTCCGTGGTTGTAACATGTAAAATCTAAAAAAAAGATTAAAACTTTTAAAAGTTTATAAGCTGTGTTATGTTTTGCGGCTCCAGACTATTTTTCTTTGGAGGAAAAGGGAGCAAAATGGCTCTTTTGATAGTGAAGGTTGCAGACCCCTGAGCTAGGGGTAGGGAAGGCTGCAGGGATCTGTGATATCCAGGGTGAATTTCTCCAGGCTGGTGGTAAGGCTGTCCTCCTGGCATTTTAAGCAATCTTTGATTCCACTTGAGAGATGGGCGTCATCCCAACTGAATGGAAAAATGGGACTTGTTGTCTCTACCTGGAAAAGGAACGGTGACTGCCTGGATTGCAGCAAATACATGGGGCTAATATTGCTCTCATTGCCGGGTAAGGTCCTTGCTTGGGTCATCCTAAATAGGATCCATGATCACTTCTCACCTGCCAATAACTGGAGGAGTCTGGTTTTACGCCTAAAAAGTCTACCATCGACCACATCCTGGCACTGAGGGTTTCATCGAGCACAAATGTGAATATCAGCAGTTTCTTTACAGCTTTATGATTTTTCGTAAAGTGTTTGACTCAATTGATCAAGCTGTCCTGTGGGACATCCTGAGACTTTGTGAGATTCCACAAAGTTGCTGGATATCATGGTAGGCCTGTATGCTGGTACTGTGAGCGCTGTGCAGCATGGAGGCAGAACCTCTGCGTTTTTCCCAGTTGATTCTTGGATTCCTCAGGGTTGCGTTCTTGCTCCTACTCTGTTCAGTGCTTGCATGGACTGGGTGTTGGGTAGGGTGATGAGATCCAGTGGCTGTGGGGCATCTGTTGGCGAAGAAAGATTCATGGATCTTGACTTTGCTGACAATGCTGTGATCTTCGCAGAGTCAATGGAGACTGTGATCGGGGCTCTCGAGAGACTGAGCGAGGAGTCTAAGTGTCTGGACTTGGGAGTGTCTTAATAAAAACCCAACATCCAGGCCTTTAATGACCTCTTTGGCACAGCCGTCTGCACTGTGTCTGTCTGCACAGAGAGTGTCGACCTCATCAAGAGGTTTACTTACCTTGGCAGTAACATTCATGTCTCTGGGCAGTCTTCCTATGAAGTCAGTAGATGGGTTGGAGAGAACATGGGGGGTCACGAGGTCGCTGGAAAGGGGTGTGTGGCACTCCCGATATCTTTGAAAAAGGATGAAGTTCCAAGTCTTTAGAGTCCTGCTGCTTCCTGTTTTTTTATATGGTTGGAAGACATCCAATGACCTGAGACAAAGACTTTGGTACTGTGTCTCTTCAGAGAATCCCTGGATACCACTGGTTTGACTTTGTGTCAAATGAGCAGTTGATTATGGAGTCTTCTGTTCAATATTATCTAATTTATCAAACGTTTCCTCCCACTGCATAACATAAGATTCATGGCTTTTCCCTCCATATCTAGCTACCCTTCTTCTAGCTACTGTACATTAGAGGCAGATTCCTCAGGTAGTCTGCTTTTGTTTTCATATGTTGACTTTTATGGTGACTGTCATCTCAAAGCCTTGTGGGTACAAGCATATGCAAGTTGCACTCTGAAATCATGGAGAATCCTAATCTGTTACCTTGTGGCATCAAGATAGATGCTTCATCTGCTGTACCATTTACTATGAGTTCATGAAGGCAGGACCATGATTCCCTGCAAATTGAGCTCTCCTGAATTTCCAAATTATGTGTAAATATTGTGTGTATCTTAAAACAATTAAATAGTATTGAGGTTGTGATGGTTAAGATTCTTGCATTACCAGCTATTAAAATAAATCTTACTTGGATGTTCTGTGTTTGCCACAATACCAGCTGGAACTAGCAAGACCTCAGTGCCATTCATAGATGTTGTTGTCAAACTTCCGATTGATTTCAGGGTTCAGGTGGGGGCAGGAAATGACTTCCTCAGAAACAAATGAGAAAATACATAATGGACTTCCAATTAATTGGCATTGGTAACAGTGCTACTCGAATGAGGACACTATGAGACTATTCTGTGGTATCTGCTGTTAGAGGCCATTTTGCACTGAGAGGAGAAGAAAACTACTTGACCAGCTCCTCTAGCTTTTCTTATGGTGTTACCATTTGTAGAGGCTGACTACCCGATAAATTCTAAAAGCCAGAACTGTGTTTAAACAAGTGGTGGCTCTAGGTGTGCAAGTACAGGATCTTATGAGAGCCTTAGTGATCAGGCATCACATCCTTAACAAGCGTATCTCATTTTTTATTCACATGCAGTTACATTCAAGTAAACTCTGGTAAGAAGCTGAAGGCACCTAGTGCTGTTATCTAATGTTGACCTAAAGATTAAATCAAGAAGTTCAGTGGGAGATGGATATGGTACTTTTAACTAAGCAGATGATACAAAGCAAGTAGGCAGCTTTGTCCATCTTTGCCCCTCTCACCTTCTGCTATTTCTCTCCTTCTACAGCAGAATGATGGACAGTTTACTGTGATCCAGCTGGTGGGCATGCTGCGAGGCATTGCAGCTGGGATGAAGTACCTAGCAGACATGAATTACGTCCATCGTGATTTGGCAGCTCGTAATATCCTCGTCAACAGCAATCTGGTGTGCAAAGTATCTGATTTTGGGCTGTCCCGCTTCCTGGAGGATGACACCTCAGACCCCACGTACACAAGTGCTCTGGTAGGTACTCATGCACAAAAGCTCAGATGGTTCAACATGAAATTGGCACTCATACTCCACACTGTTCTTAGTGCTGCAAACAGAGAGTGAGTCTCTTTTAACACACAGGCCCCAGTAAATCTTTTGCAGATCACCTGTGACTGAAACACAGTTGTCACTAAGACCTTTCATGAACAATGGAGTGAGAAGTATTGTTTATCACACAGTTGTGCTGTTGGACTGAAAAGGCTGTGGCTCACTCGGCTTTGTGTTCAAATACACAGTGCAAGTGACTTCCTGATTGCCCAGCTTGCCCCTTTCTCTGTGGTTGGAGTTCTGACTTCGTCACTAGCCACGCCATCTTTCTTTTTCATATACTGTAGTACTTTCTCCAGGTAACACGTTTTTCCATGATCAGTATGATTGACTAGCGAGAAATGACTAGTTTTAGCCATCTACAAAACTCATTCTTGGAGGAAAGGCACAATTAGATCCAGTATCAGACATCACTCTCAAGGGGAAATATTTGACATGTGATGTTTGGTTACTTGTGTGAGCTTGCTTAGTCTTCTCCTTATAAATGTCAATTTTCTTGATGTTTTTTTTTGCAGGGAGGAAAGATTCCAATTCGATGGACGGCACCTGAAGCAATTCAGTACCGAAAGTTCACCTCAGCCAGTGATGTCTGGAGTTACGGCATTGTTATGTGGGAGGTGATGTCTTACGGAGAGAGACCATACTGGGACATGACAAATCAGGATGTATGTATTCGTTCTGTGTAAGGATGTACAAATAACAATGAGAATTTCCCTTTAGCCATTTCTACCTTGAGGAGTCTTTACAAAAGTAAATAGACTATGTGCTTTAAAGCACCACAGAAACCCTCAACTCAGGCGATGGTGTCTTCACAAGCATATGTGGGCAAAGTGTGCAATAAAGTGCAGAGGGTGAAATCAATAAACAGAAACTCTCTAAGTTTGCAACTTAGCACGTTCAGTGGGACAGGCTGGAAGTCCCAGAGAACAAACGTATTTTGTGAGTGGTGGGCTTTGTAAAGGAGAGCAGGGACAGTATACAGAGCTTGTCATACAGTATATCTCTCTTCATCTTATTAGGACTGAACTAATGACAAAATGAAATGCAAATTAAAAACAGATGTTCTTTCCACTGCGGTGGGCTGGCGCCCTGCCTGGGGTTTGTTTCCTGCCTTGCGCCCTGTGTTGGCTGGGATTGGCAGACCCCCGTGACCCTGTAGTTAGAATATAGCCGGTTGAATAATGGATGGATGTTCTTTCCATGAAACCTTTTACCTTTTAAGTTGAGAGTTAGCCTTCAATAAAGACTTTCCTTTGTTTAGTCAAAGTTTAGACGTTTTTTTGAGTACACTGCTGACATCATATGCTGCCAGGCCAAGCACCATCACAAAAATGACATCACCCATGAGAAAGACAAAACAAAAATCAAAACAGCAAGAAATATAAAAGAGTAACGCAGCAGAATAAAACAACTATATTCCTGATCGTGGTACAAATAAAAATGTTAATAAACATTAATAATATATAGAAACCAATCTAACCACAAAAGGTATTAACCACATGCTCCTGACGCTTTTTCACAGGCCTCCAAATTTTCATCCCTACTCCTTCACGATGAACTGAATTGCTTACTTATGAAAGGCATTTCCTTTCCCCATTTGTAAATACTACCATCTATTTCCGCTTTACATCAGAGACCTGTCATAATCATGAATGCACACACACAAAATGTTATATTTACTCTCCTTTTGGCTCAATTCAAAAATTGAAATAATAACTTCTTATCTCTCATTTAAACAATTTCTACTGGTGAAATGCGACTATGCTATACAAAGAACAAAAGTCAGCAGAGATGAAATAAAATTAAGATCAATTTAATTGTCAGAGCAATGTACATTAAATGGACAATATTTTACGAAGTTTAGAGAAAGTGTGCATTTCATTTGTGTTACACATCGAAAATGTAGGTGGACAAATGCTATCATTTGAAGTGTGGCTTTGCAATCTCTTCTGTGGCTCACCCACTCACAAGTACACTGCAACAAGTACCTGGGGTCTGTCTGTCTCATTTATAAAACTTTATGTGACTATATTTGAGTGTGAACGTATGTGTATGCCAAAAAACTGGAAAATTTGAACAGCAAACAAAAAAAAAATCTGATTTATAAAACCTGGCATTTGCACGTTAGTGCGCCATTTACCCTTTAAAAATCACAATCATCTTGTAAATGTGTGTATGTGAACATGTTTCAAACTCCATATGTGGACTATGCTAATCCACGTCGTGGATATGCAGTCACAATGCTGCAGACCTCCATTGACTGGCAGGGCAGCCTCCCACCTGAACTATCCACACACTGCCACCTGCATTTGAGCCTTACCAACCTTACCCGTACCTAACCAACAAGTCAGCCATCACATACAGCATCAACAGCAAGTCATCTGCCATCACTACTTTGCCTCAAAATAAATGAAGCCTGGCTTGACCCCGGTAACCAGGCCATGATGTTTGTAAGTCTCACCTTGCCATCACAGGTGACTTGTATGTTAGTGGAATGTTACAGCTTCATTCTCACTAGGTGTCCTTATTGAAATATTAGTGCAGTCAATTGCCCCGATTACGTCAGGAAAACCAGACACTGCTGCAAATTGTTTTTATTATGTTGGCCTGTACACCCATAGCATATGGAAACTGAATCTACTGCAAAGTGGTCATGATGAAGCCGAAGCTTAGCTGGGATATTTCTGGCCTGTCGGCCAGTTCCCTCTGATTGAGTGCCTGTTACATGAAAGTCAACCATTGTTAAAACCAGGGTATGAACAGGTGTAGCCTGATTTTGGACAGTCTGTTGTTTTTTATGCTGGGCCCAAGTCAGGACACAGTTCCAAAGGAATTGCTTAAAGCACATTATAATATCAGCACAGGGATATGAATTATTATGCATGTGTGGACATTTAGTGTGTCTGATTGCATTTAACACTTTCTCCGAAATGTTGTGCACGGATGGCTCAGGATTGCCGTTAATATACACACATTATCCTGTCACGTTTTCTTTTACAAATCCTGATTTTTGCATGGAAAGTTGCATATGCACATTTCTTGCCTTTTTTTGTGTGTATGCAAATTTTATAAATCTGACCTCTGCTCATTCAAATATACTACATGAATATTTTTATAAATATCTTTTAAAGTGAAGGGAATAGTTTACCTTAAAGGAAGTTCTGAAATGTTACGTCTCAATATTATTATTTTTCAAAAGCACTGCTTACAGTGAAGCAGTTTTTATTTTTCTTTGCTCTTAGTGTATGCAACCCATCTGCACCTACCAATAATTCAGTTTAAGTGACATTTCTTTTCAGCTGTCAAAGCTTAGTAGAACTGGAGATGACGGTTTCATGCACATAAGCAATTTCAACACAATCAGTAAAAGAGAACTGTCATTGTGCCTAGCATTGTTAAAAGATAAAGACCATACAAAGCAAAGTGATAAAAGTATATAACAACTACTGTATACAAAAGTATACACTTCAGTTTTCAGCAAAAGATACTTTATATCATCGATTTAATATTCAACTTGAAACAGAACGTGAACATAATATTGTATAACATGTTACTGGCTATAATTATTAAGGGTCCTCCTTACCGGCAGAGGTAACTTTACACAAACCATTACTGAACCAGCAGATTGTCTGCAAATGGCCTCTTAATAAATGACAGAAAATTGAAGAATGAGGCCCTGAGGTTTGGGTTCAGTGAGATTTCCTGTTGAAGAACATAGTGACCTTTTTATGGCCACAAAGGCCATGGCAAGGCTAGATGCATGCCCTGCTCGTTACTTAACACTTTCCATACTGCTACAAGATAATCAATATGGTTACAGGTAATGGGAGTTTTATGGAACATGTCTGTTTGTTCTCATTGGCTATTTACATTATATGAAGGAATTTGACTTCAATTTGACTTGAACTGCTCCAAGAGTAACATAGCTGCCTGGGGGCTGTAAATGTTGTGTTTCCAGCCACATTTACTATGATTCACTTGACTAATAAATTCTGTGTCTCAATGACACATTTTACTGGGCTCTGTTGGCTTGGCAAACATTCCACTGCTCACACTGCACATTCAAGGTAATACACACATGTCCACATCCTCATGAGTACAGCACATTTACATATTGCAGTTAGACACGTACAACTTTGAAGTAATGTACATATTTGCAAATATAATGGAGATAAAAGTCTAAATCACTCTCAATAGAGTACCCACAGAAAAGCCTACAGAATCGTTTGGAAATATGCAAATTCCACATAAAAAGTGACCAGGACGATATCTGAGCCCAGCCTCTTAAAGCTGTAAGGCATCTGTGCGGCATCTGTGCTTACCACTGTGCCACACCTTGTAAATTTACATTTACATTTATTTGCGTAGCAGATGCTTTTATCCAAAACAACTCAGAAAAGAGGTCAACATAATCGAGTAAACGTCAGTCAAGGGAACTGTTTGGGAAAAAGTCATACAGAACATGGTTACAAAATTGATTGTCACAAGTGAAGAGCTCAGAACAAAATGCAAGCTAATTATATTATATTGCCTCAGTTATAAGAAACTGCCAGCCAATATCAGTTAGACAGAGAGTGTAGACAGAGAGTGTTCAAACACTTCTTAAACACACCGAGGAGGTCATAATTTCAAATGGAGGTGGCTCCACCATCCAGAAGCTGTACATCAAAATAATCTGGATTGATATTTGATGACATGTAGAGGTGTCCTCACCAGATGCTATTCATAAAGCACGAGTCTGAATTGGCTCCATGCAAGTGGGCCCCTCTTTTAGGCTGTGGCCTGTCCAAAGCTGTTAATTGCCTTGCATCGGATGCTGCTGACACAGGCTTCGGTCTCCATGAACCTCTAATCTAGTCAAAAAAAATAGCGACCCCATATCAAAATGGAAATAGCTACAGAAGAAGATATAAGGTTCATAAAGCTTCCGATACTCATCTAATTAAATTAGAATTGTAATAATTAAAGTGCTAGTGCTCATGATTTTGGTGGAACAATATAAAGCTCTGACTCTGTGCCTACATGAACAAATCCATAAGCACATAAAACAAACGTTCACGCACTTTCAGATGCTCACCTATCAAGTACTATATACATACTGTATATGTACGTATACCCTCATGTGCACTGACACCCACCTGTATATGCAAATCCTTTTCTTGAAAATGCATACAACTATCTAGTCGAGATGCAACACTTGATCGGCCGCCAATCTAATTCAGCCAATTTTCACATAAATAGACTTGAGTAGTGATCATTAAATTGGCCAGAAACCGGTCTTTTTAGCCCCCGCTTTTCTAAGCTTTATGCTAATTTAGTTGCAGTGCTCTTCGCACGTGTCTTTTTTTTTCCCCTTTTTGTCCCTGCAAACTTCTTGCAGTGTAAACAATGAGCAGGATTTCGAGGCTTGGTTTGTGAGATACGATTGAAATATTAGCCTTTACATTAAACAAAGTGTAGTAAGAAACTGAGGAAATTAAGTTGGAGTCGTTGTCCTGTGTAATTAGACAAATGGCAAGAAATGCTACTTTAATCAGTTCAGACCTTTTTATTTTAGATAGCTAGAACTTTATTTATTTCCTCCTTTAATTAAAACGGACACCATTTCAGTTTGACAGCGAGCTTGTTTTAAGTGCAGCAGCCTACTTTTTCAATTGGAAAAAGGAACATGTTAGCTTAACAGCAAAATGTGTCTTTTACTTATAAACCTGTTAAGCATGTTAGTCTTGTGTCTTCTTGATAAACAACTTATGAACATCTGATGCATTTGTCGCTTTTTTAAAGATTGGTACAGTTTATTATGTGTTGCTGTGTGTCAAGAAAGACTTGGCAAGAAACAAGTACAGTACTACATATTTAAAATGGTAATCCACATTAATAATTACACCTCAAGAATTACGAATCTCTGGCGGATAAACAGAAGAAAAAAAACATACATGTATAAATATTCCAAATGTATATGTTACTAGCAAAAAAGCTGTAGTGCAAAATGATTAAAAATGATTACAATTTTTAAGTGTAGGTATATTTACATTTAAGCATTGTTTAATTGCCAATATCAATATTGTGTGAGAGTGTGTTTTTGTGGATCCTCACAGGTGGCGCAGTTGTAGTGCTGCTGCTTTGCAGTAAGGAGACTGTGGAAGATTGTGGGTTTGCTTCACGGTTCCTCCCTGTGTGGATAGCGCTTTGAGTACTGAGAAAAGCACTATATAAATGTAATGAATTATTATTATCATTATTATTATATGAGATATATATATATATATATATATATATATATATATATATATATATATATATATATATATTGTAATAAGACAAAAACAACAAGTATAAAGGTTTAGGGTATCCATCCCCGTATACTGGAAAGAATTATGGTCAGTTCATTCATACAGAACACATATTCGACATTGTGGAAATGATAAGCGAACAATTTATGGGGTGGAGACAGAAGTAGACAGGTGGAATGCTGGGAAGGAACCATAGTGGTAGATGGGAGTAATGATGTCATCAGGAGGGGACCAGAAGGAAGGAAGGAACTCGGGAGTGGCTTGTTTCTTTAGCGAGTCCGGGCGAATTCACTGCGATGGTGCTTTGTTCTTTTTGAGGAAACAGAAAGAGAGATTAGTACCCCGTCACTGTCCCCTGGTACAATATGTCGCGGTGCCCGTAGGGTCTCTAAGCGGCCCTCTATTCGCTCATGCATGACAATATATATATATATATATATATATATATATATATATATATATATACATGCACACGCACGCACACACACACACACACACACACACATACATATATTTTTGTTAGCGAAAAGGTGAAAACTAGCTTTCTTAAATTAAGCTTTTACACAAAAAATTAAACATTATGGCAGCTTGTAATTATGACAAGAATTTTATTTTCTTTTTTTCTTTTATGCCATATGTATTATGGATACATATTTTATATGTAATTTAAGGACATTTTATTTATTTTAGTATTTTTATGGTCAATGAACAATTAGCCTACAGAATTGCATTTTGTTGATAAAAAAATGAACAGATAACAGCCATAGTCTACAGTTTCATTATAAAAGTACACTTTAATACAGAACATAAGACTTCTATGCATCTGGTTATGCAGAAGTTCACTTAACTCCTGCTTGCGCATACCCATTCAAGGTACTGTATGTAACCACATGAACATTCATACACAAATTTGAGCAGCTGTGTCAGCTGAGGTTATGCATTTGCTATTTCTTCTGTTTTAGTAAGACCCAAATCTCCTTTATTTTATTCATAAGCCATACTCCTCCTTAATTTAGTATATTTGAACAAAAGGCAAAAAAGAATGTTTGCCTGGCCGAGGTGAAAGTCTGCAGTTGAGTTGTGCGGTCGGAAGTCTTGTGGCTCTCCTTGGGCTTAGAGTGCCACACCACAGCAGCCGGCCTGTCTCTGGATGCCCAATTAGAAGTTAACCTTTGTGTTCCTCTCCCAAAGGCGCCACGTTGGGATCTCTTAATTGGCCCTTGGAACGTCTTTGCCAATTAATATTCATGCAGCAAGCAGATGAGGCGCAGCTTTTTAATATTTTACAGCCCCTTCATTTAAGAGTCTTTTGTTCTGTGGAGTCAGTCGTCTACTTCACTTCTTACCACAGGTCAGCCTAAGATTGTAAGGCCTTCTGGCTGAAAACAATTTTTATGTTTTAGTGGAATTCAAAACTATGCAGCATGTGGCATCCACTCTCTGGTTCTGAAGTGGCCACCCTCACAGTGATCAAGACATTAGTCGTGATCATATACAAGTCTGTCACTTCTTCACTGTACGTATATTACAGTGTCTTTCACTTTGAGATTAATCCCAAATCTTGCATGCTAATACTACACACATGGTGCATAACACAGGACACAAATATTGGAAAAAAGTATTTAGGTCATTTCTAGGCTTTGAGAGTGTGTGCATATCACAAATGGACAATACAAAACATCACTTAAGTTTGGTGCCTGCAGTAAATTCAAAAGCCCCACCTAAAACACTCAAATATATTGGTAGCACTAAGATGCCGCAGTGTGTATGATTGTGTGCATGTTAACACTGCTAATGGGCTGATGCTCTGTTCAGGTTCATATCTTGCCTTGTTAGGGTCTTCAAGTTGTGTCATGTTCTTAAGTATCTTTGTGAGAGTTTTCATATGAAAGGCACTACATGAACGCAAGACTGAATGATCGAGATACTGTGACAAGTTTCTTAACTCACAGTACTTTTAACTCGGCCCATGGACATGTCAGTTCGGTAGTTTGCTATTATAAAATGTTGCAGTGTGTGCTGGCTGCCTATCCCATGTTTTTGACTACAGTCTGTAGCTGCTAGGATAGGGTTTAGTGTCCCAGGGTAAATGGATGGATGGATAATTTTGCTTGACATTGACTCCTGCTCCTCTTGTAAACCTGATAACACAGACAGGGGAAGGCAGCTCATCCACTGAAATGCATTGACATGGCTTTCCTGATGTTTACATCACTGGCAGAATGTTTATGTTTAGATTATATCTTGTATACCTCCTTTGAAAAAAGAATCTGCATACTACAACAGAAATACTGCACTGTTCTCCCTATATCAGCCTACTATGCTTTCTGTCCACTTAAATTACAGAAAATCTCCAGTGAAATATCCCAGGCACTTCCACAGAACAGAATTAGTTCCCCTGAATAGTGTGATTCATCCCATTATCTTACCCTCATTTGACTGTGACCATGGCATGGTGGTAAAAGTCCATAGTAGCTGTCTGTTGATGTTAGTCTGGCCAATACAGTTCCATTGTGTCACATATGCTGGGTGGTTGGTAGTGTTGGCCTGTTTTGACCTTTCACAGCACATCAAGCAGTTCTCTGTAGAGGTTCTGTTATGTCGCTGTTCTTTGCATGCTCACTTTAATGTCATTCTTGCAGCGGTCTTTAGCTGCCTTGAGATTTTATGAGCATCTCCAAGATCTTCCCCCGCATCACACCAAAAAATGCACGGCTACTGGGGGACTGACATGGTCGACAAGGTCTCTGGTGCTTTCTACCGTTCCATGTTGTCTGACTACCTGCCAGTGCTGATTAACACATCCCAACTAGGGAGCGCCTAGAAAATTCGAGCTCAAACAAAGGCAAACTGCCAATGAAGCACTCTTGTGTGTATATTATAAACATTAGTCTTCGTTGAGTTCTAACTGAAATTAATACAAATTATTAACATTGGCACAGAGTTCCAGCACTTTAATTACTGTTTATTGCTGTTTATGTTTAGCTTTTTCTCTCTTCAGAAGTTGGGCAATTTTAGTGTTTTTCTGGGATGTGTAAAAAGTCCATATAATTAATGAGTCATACAATAGATATTTATTTCTAATGTTGCCTCCTAGAGGTTAATTTTAGGGGGAATGTAAGACAGTTGAACAGATAGTTGGCATCGTCTGGTTTAACCAAATACATACTTACCAGTTAGAGAGGTTTACGGGGTTCTTCCACCAGAGTCACACTCCCTTCTCATCATGTCTTACAGGTATTTGGCTGCACCATTTCTGGGTTATTTTCCACCTCATGCTAGTTGTCAACTACATACTGTAGTTAGGAGATGCCCAATACAATCAAGTCTGCAAAGCTATAGTGACTATTGTAGGGCACAGCTGCTAATAGCTGCCCACTTAAATCCTGAATCATCCTGTTTCCAATCCTATCAGAACATGTATCTAAGGGGGAAAAGGAATTGTGTGAGCATCTAGAAAACCGCAGTTATATTTCCCTTAACCACAAGTTGGGCACCAAGAATTCAAATCTAGGACATCAGCTATGCCCCCACATAGTACCAGCCTACTCCAGTAAGTCCTCGATCTAAATCGTCATCTGTTTTGGGCCCAGTATTTGCCAGCTCTCGTTACACCATAACCTTGCATTATTCATATATGCTGGGTTTAAGCCCAATTTAATATACCCTTGTTTTCTCTTGTACTGAGAGATCAAATATCCCTGTCAGGGTATTTTAATATTAGAATATAGTTTGTTACTCAAACAACAGGAAGAACCCGACAACATTTGTTAGTTCAGAACGGGTTAGCATGCAGTTATTTAAATACAGAAGCCAAAATGTGGGAGGTGGGAATACAGTCAAAAGGGGGCACACAGATTGAGCCCAAAAGCATAAGCAAGTCCAAAATGAAAAGTCAAGAGCCCAGAAAACAAAAGGCATAAACACAATCAGTGAAGTGAGTCAGAACTGGTCCAATATGAATGTGGGTGTGTGCATAACTGTGCCCTGTGATGGATTGGCATACCAGGGTTAGTACTTACTTTCCTCTAATGCTGTCAAAATAGGTGATGGCTACCAATGTCTCTGTAATTGATACAGTGTTTTCAGAAAATGGTTTAGAGAATAAGTGGATATGGTCCACATTATCCAAAATCCAGTATAAAAGGCAATCATTCTTTATAATGATGGTCATTTTGCACCAAATTTGACTCTAAAGCCCTTTTCCTCAAATGCTGCAATTGTGGTATTTTGTTGCACAACAAAAGCTGCAAATTTCCCTGGGGTGTGTTTTACAAAATGGGCTGTAGGAAGAGGAACTGTGCTTCTCCTATTACACCTGTGTCCAATTTCCCAATGGTTCCAATACGACTTCAGGATCATTAGGTGATTGTACTTTAATCATCAGCGTCCACCTCGTCTGATTCAAAAAGACAAAGATCACAAATCCCTCATTTTTCCTCTATACACAAAAAAGCCTCCAGGTTGTAAATTCTTTGCATCTAAATTGTTCCAATTCTGTGATCTCATTGCCAAAATGAGATTACTTCCACAAATTCTAGGGTGGCACATTTTATAAAGAAAGAAAAAAAGACAATTGTTAAAGTTGCTTGTATTTTACTCAGTATAGTCGGAATTATCAAGTGACTGTGGGTTATTCAGGGCAGAAGTTAGTAAGATTAAAAGTTACTTTTAATATGCCAATCCGTTTTAAATTTTCTAAAAAAGACTATCCTGCATTTGGCACAAGGGTAGAACAAACAGACTGTTTTTGGGACCAGTGTACAGTCATCAGCTCACCACTTTTTAGAGACATAAGAAAAATCTTTGAAAACTAGGAGGAGAAAGGCTTGCAGATGTTGGGAGTCAAAGTCAGAGTATCTTCACAGACATCCCAGCTCTTCGATACAGATGTTTATACAGTGGAATGTATAAGACACATAACGCAAGATAATCAAAGTAAAAGACCCTGAATTCAGAGACATAAGACAAATTCAGTTAAAGACACACAATATACTCTGATCAATACACAATGTGTAACTGAGTAATGGCAGACATCAAAAGGGGACGGAGTACAATAAATACAGTAGACACACACAAAAGGGCAGCATGTCAGGTATAATGTTTTAGGAATCTGAAGCAGGGCAAGGGGTAGAGAGACTCAGTGCAAACCACTAAAGCACTGGGTGTCCCATTTTCAATAATCATCACAAGATTATATGATACAGGCTTATATTTGATCATCTTTCACTTTCAAACTTAAAAATAAGCAATACAATTTCATCTATGTTTTTATCTTTTTTTTTTAACCTAATCCACGTAATGTGTTTTGGGTAGCTGGAGCCTATCTTGACCGCACTGGGAGCCAACCACTGATTTCATGGCTTTGCAGTGTACAAAACAGGTAAACACACATTGACTCACTTGTGCTGGGTTCAGTTAGAGTTTGCAATCAATCTAAAACATGTCTTTAGGATGTGGGGAGAGAAGATCCTCAAAGAAGATGGGAGAATGTGTATAATGTGCACATTGTCTGGGATGAGAACTTGGCTCCTTGATGCTGTAAGGCAGCAGTATTAACCACTGTGTGTCCGTGGCACCTCTACTGTACAAGAGGACTTTGCCCTAGCACTGTCACTATGAATTCTGCATATCTCATTAAGGTTCATTTCTCCTTATATCTCAAGAGTGTGCATATAATTGATCCAGAGTGTGTGAGCTTGCCCTGTGATGGACCATTGTTCCTTCTAGGTTAGGTGCTGTCTTTGGGCCTCATGCTGCTAGAATATGCTCTGGCTTCTCATTATCTTGTAATGAGAAAAAGCAGTTATCCGAAAATGGTTGAATGGCTTTTACCATGAACACCATCCCAAACCTTTTTACAGGTACACTGTCTGCTTACCTAAATATAAGCAGTGCCTTGATTTAAGAAACAGAAAATGGCATTAGTCTGGTGAATGTACCTCACTGCTACACCACTACTGATAAATGAGAATTCCTCTGTAGACACGGGTATTAAAGATGGTGAGGAAGATTGGCAGATGAAGTCTGTTCTGTGAATATCTGTCTAACTTAAAAGAGGTGGGAAAAAAACTTTGTACTTCAATACTTTATATTCTTTAAGTGTAATCGCTATATTGATTGTAAATGTATGAGTTATTACATCTTTTCACTTGTGGCAATCCACTTTTGTTACCTGCCCTATTGCACTTGCTGAACAAACGCCCTAGCCTAATGTTATTCAATTGTTTACCTCTTTTGTAAGTCACTTTGGATAAACATGTATGCTTAGCAGATAAATGTAAATGTAAAAACATTGAGCAATTTACATTATGATAATAAAGCTATCCCCAAGTGTTTGGTTATCTCCTCATTAATTGGCAAAACTCGTGAACTGAATTCCTTGTTTACTTTTTACTCATAATGTAATTATATGATTTACTGATACAGAATCAATTCTAAACAGCTCCAGTTTTCTAGGGTATATTGTCAGGATCGGTTCTTGGGTCCATCTCCAGTTTTATGTGTGCGGCACATTTTTTTATCTGTCACCTGTGTGAGTTTTTACATACTTTACATTTTGTAGACTGATCATATCATCAAGGATGAACAACAAACTGCTGCAAATGGGGTCATTTCTGCCAGTATGTGTATGCCCACTGTCAGAGTGTGATGTCACAGGCTCAGGCTCCAATTTTTATATTTAAGCATGTAGTCTCAAACCCAGGATCCATTTATGACTTATACCCGATATTACCAGGATAGGCTGTGTGTGGCCTTTAGTAACCCAGATATGGGCATTCATAATATATTTCTTGAACTGTTAACTTAAAGAAGGCAGATTAATGCATGATGAGAGAAAATAGTATAATTTGAATATTTTTATTTTAATCTAGTTTTTACAATGAGCTAGTTTATCACTAGGCTTTGAAATCAGAAAAATCAGTTTCTGCCATTCAAATCTCATGCTATTTCTGTTATGAACAATTGTCATTCTGCCATTTAGCCAACCAGAAAGGTGTTGGTACTTAAACCAGCCAGGCTTCTCTTTATCATTCAGTTTGGTTCCAAATGGCTGCATCACTGGACTGTGGCACTTCTCTTATTAACATCATGTTTGTCTGGATGTACTTTTATAACTCAGTAACTGCAAATGTAAAAAAACAAATGAACCCATACATCAACAAATCCAGTAAACTGTCTTTCTCTCCTCAGGTCATCAATGCAATTGAACAAGATTACAGACTGCCCCCACCTATGGACTGTCCAAGCGCCCTTCATCAGCTTATGCTGGACTGCTGGCAGAAAGATCGCAATAACCGGCCCAAGTTTAGCCAGATAGTCAACACGTTGGATAAAATGATCCGCAATCCCAATAGTCTGAAGGCCACCACACCGCTGTCATCAGGGTAAGTTGAGCATATGGCACAAAGTAAGACTTTAGTATCTAAAATCCATAAAGTCCTGTGTAAGACATTGCATTATTTTGTGCAAAGTAAGAATAGAAGCAAGAATGTCTCCAACATGAAGTCATGCCAAACTCTGGGCATTTTTTTTGTATTACTAAACTGTATGCTCCCAATACACATTTGGATTTGTTTTATTTTTTTGATCTTTATATAGGGTGCACCTTCCTCTGTTGGACCGTAGTGTTCCTGACTTTTCCAGTTTCAACACTGTGGAAGAGTGGCTTGATGCCATTAAGATGGGACAGTACAAGGAGAACTTTGCCAGTGCGGAGTTTACTAGCTTCGATGTTGTGTCACAGATGACTATGGAGTATGTATGCCTGAATATTTCTGTCCATAACTTTGATTTCTCATTTCTTGCTCGCTTTGAGTTTCAGTTTTTGATTTCTAACTAATTTGTAAATTGCAGAAAACATGTTTTCACTTTGTCATTATGGGTTATTTAGTGTAGATTGATGGGCAAAAATGGCAAATGTATCCACTTAAAATTAAATCTACAACACCATAAAGCATGCAGGGTGTCAGGTCTCTGAATACTTTTTCTGAATCCACTGTACATTTGCATCTGGTCAGTTAATGTAACTTAACTGTTTCTGGGATGTGAGCAAAAACTGGAGTTCTCAGAAAAGACCTGCACAGACATAATGAAAGAAAGAAAGAAAGAAAGACTTTATTAAGCTCAGGTCTGTGGAACTGTGAGCCAACTGAGCTAGCTACTGCATCTCCATGAGGCTCCTGTGCTCCTTTCTTTAAGCCATTTTTTCTTTTCCTTTTTTTATTCACAGGGACATTCTCCGGATTGGAGTAACGCTAGCAGGGCATCAGAAGAAGATCCTCAACAGTGTGCAGATGATGCGAGCTCAAATGAACCAAATCCAGTCTGTGGAGGTTTGATGCCTGGGGTGGGGAAGGTTAGGAGCTGAACTCCTAAACTCAAGTCTTCCTGTGTGAGGCTTCTCCGTCTCCCCTTCAACCTTCCCACCTTCCCACATTTTTGAGATTATCACTGAGCGCCCCTCAAGAAAACATATCTTCAGCTACCAGCACAGACCATCGGGAAGCTCCAGAACTTTGTGAGATCATAGAACCTCCGTGGAATCAGGGGATGGGGGGGTGGGCTAAGAAGTGTTTTTTTTAACAAAAGTAATTTTTAAATGTTAAGAAACACGAGCAGATATATATGCATATATTTATATATACATATATATACATATATACGCGTGTACATATGTATATATATGTGTATGTATGTATATATATGTGTGTGTATATATATATATATATATATATATAAATAAAAGAAACTGAACTGAAGAAGGCTACCCTTTAAAAGGGCTACAATAAAAAACACATAAGTAAATAAATAAATAGAAACTGAAGAAGATGCCACTGCAGCCAGTTTGTTCAAATGTAATTTTATCTCAACCCTCTACGATGGACTTCTTGATGCCAACGAGTAAAAACTGAATCCACTGGGCTTGCTCAGAATTTTGGGTTCAGACTATTAGTGCATTGGCTTGAAAGAGACTACATGGAGATTTCTGTCCATGCAATGGAACTGAAGCTATTTTACACATATGGATGTGAACTGTCAAAGAACGCTCACCTGGTGGTGGGGGATATTTTCTATAACTTCCTCCCACCTCCCCTGCATCAGAACAGAGAATTGCCCTGCTTGTGTTGCTCTTTGCTTCATCATCTTTTCTGAAGGCCTGTGTTTTAACATTTTATTTTCTGAACTTACCTAAACCTGCCAAATGAATCTCCTTGGTTATGCACAGCCAGTGATGTTGCCCTCCTGTACCTATTAACGTGCACTCTGCGCTGTGTGAGGTCATTGTGACTCACAAACTACAGCAGTGTCATAAGGGAGCAGCAGATTAAGACACATGGGAGTGGACTTGTCATGGGAAGGTGGGGAGGGCTGCTATAGTTAAATCTGTATTTTATACATTTTTGTTGCTTTCCAAATGCCTTGCTGGTACAGCAGAGATGTCATCCATGTCCTTTCTCACCTTTCTTAATCCACCTCAACAAAGTGCTGAAAACACAAGTGTGCAGAAAGACTCTGCTCCCATAGTGTTTACATACAGACACTGTGAGGGTAGCCATATGGCCCTTGTTTAGTCGCACGAATGGATTTAACTGTGGTGGTGCTTATGTGGAGGCTTCACTTTCTCCCTTTTCATTTTGTGCCGGGTTTGGAATGGCTTCACTGGGAGTTTGCTTTCTTGACACTTTAAAAAAAAAAAAAAAAAAAAAAAGTGCTGATGTTGGGATGGGGCAGTAGGGTGGGGGTGGGGGATATGTTTTTGGTTTGGAATTTTTTAAGATGTTTTATACTGAAGTATTAGAATTTTAATACCACATGCAGTTACCGAATTGTTAATACTGACTGAATTAGCCTAGCAGACCAATTTTTTCTTTTATGTTTTCAGGCTGGCCATGTTTTTCACAATAACTTTTTATATGCTATACTTAGAATGACATGTTATGGGGGGGGGGGGTGCAAAAATTTTATGCACCATTCTGTACAAGAGAGTGAATTAGGGAATGAGTATGTGAAAGGCAATCAAGCTTAGCAAAGTTGTCTAGACATTCTCTACATAATACACTTGCTGTGGTAACTCTCGATGGGTATGGAAATTTCAAGACTTGGTAGGGAGGGGTCCGTCTTCATTCTTAGAATGGCGGCCAAGCTTCCTCTAGTGGAAATCAGAAAAAATAAGTGTCTTGACAATCTCCAGTTCATTACGGTTCTCTCCCTGCTAAGATCAAAGTAGGCTCTCAGCAGCATTTCAGCCCTCCACGTTGGTGGATAGTCCTCGTCAGTGTAGAACGCAGGAAGGCTGCGTAGTTTCCTGAAAGGGAAAGATTCCTGTATTATGACAGGAGCACAATCAGTCTTTAGCGCCTTCCATAGCAAGCACCTCCCAAAGAGTTTTACAGCTCGAGTTAAAAAAGTATATTTTGTGTGTATTTTTTTTAATGCAGGAGGATTACACAAATTGCTCAGGGTCATACAGGGTGCCATCGGTGGGATTTGAATAAAGAGGAGTGAGGTTTAAATTCCAGCTTCTTAACCACTACACAATTTTCTCTGTATATTTTTCTACATTGCCTATACTCTCTTTGTTCAAAAAAGCCAGCCAACATGCAATAATTAGGAGTCCTACCTCCACACCCTGCTCACCCAAAAGCTGCAATAATACATGTTTTTGCTCAAGTTATTTTGTAATTTCTAAAATTATGCTTAGGTGTCATGCCAAAGGGAGCACATGCTCTCCAGCAGCAACACTGCTAGACACAAGCGATCAGCATGTACTTGTTACAAGCAGTTTTCCCAGTTGACAAAATTTGATATCCATTATATATGCAAATCACACTGCTAACTATAATAAATTAACTGTAAACAAGGTCAAGTTTCACACGACTGTCTGATCACCTGATATACAAGATTGTCATCAGCAAGCACCAGTTTTCACCCAATAATTATGATTTGAATGAGCACAATGCAGTGAGAAAGACGAGCGTCACCATAGCTTGATGAAACAGCATTGTTTGTACAAAAAGAAGCTGCAGAGCTACAGCTGGATGCTCAGGTTCATGTTTAAATATAAAAAAAGCACAAGAAACAAGCAAGGAAGAGAGCCGCTAACCAGGGCCGTTCTACCAGATGTGACAGATGTAGTAATGGGTACAATTAGGTTGCATGGCATACCGGTATTGAGTAAGTACCAAAAAATCCAGTTTTTAAAATTATACAGGACGAGCATTTTAATTCTGGTACCAAAAGTAAAAGGTAGTTTTCAAGCACCTTGTGCTCAGTTGTTTATTACTGTGAATATCGTGTTACTTCCAAGGGAAAACCCCATGACCCCCTGGCTCTTGGATGTAATATACATATTACATCAATTTCAATTCACCAATATGTAAGCTTTTTGAATGTTTATATAAACATGCATGAAACTCTAAGGGGGCATAATCACTCCTTGTAATGATTTGCAGAGTGCGGGATAACAGGGAGGTGTGTAAAAGTATGACGGAGCACAGTGGATAGGGGAACAAAGTAGCAGTGAGAAGATGGAGGAGAGGGAGATACCCGTTATTTGCTTTGGTATTATTTTGGTGCCATTACTGAGGTCTGAAAGCTGGTATTAATACCAAAGATCCAAAACTAGGTTCAATACTCAGCACATTGATGATATTAAGACCCCACATAACCCAGTTACCTCACATTACTAGTACAAATCATCTTTGTAAAAGTGCTTCCAGAAGAACTTAAATGCAAGGTTTAATTTTTGAGGGTGAAGTAATGATAAATGGGATTTTCCCAGATATCAGAAGAGGGATACTGCATTCTTCTTGTATTTAGTCTACCAAACGCATAAGTACTGGAGCAGAACACTCCATCACACTCTTCCCCTTAATGCTGCACCGATTTTCATACTTTTAAACAAAAGAAACAATCAAAATGGTACTTTTGATATTAGTGGTAGAGGAACCATTTAAGGTAGAACAGAAGAAACTGGTCAAGTGCAGCGAGGTTCAATACACTAAACAGACAAATACTTGACGATCCAAACAAAAAGGCAAATTGAACCTGAAGTCAGTATGGAGTCAAAACAAAAACCTAGAAACACAAGAATACACACAAGAATTCACGAAGTGATGCCCCTCTTACTAAATTTTCTCTGTTAAAGATGACCATACACCTGCTGAGTCCATGCCCCCCTAGCAGTCAAATGACATCACAGCAACCTATCCCACAAAGGTAGCATGTCATGATGACAAAAACAAATAGCTAAAGAAATGTGAAAGGGAAAAAATGAACAGGATCAAAAAGAAAAGAACAAAATTCTGTTTTAATTGAATCATGACAGACATTTACATCCTAATACAAACAAAGCAAGAACTTGTATATATGACGAAATGCTTGTTAATAATCTTCAGGGTTCTCTGCACAGACAGAAGTATTTGGATATGTCGTTGTATTTTTCCATAAACATTTCTCAATGCTAAACAGGCCAGTTAAGTTCTTTTACAACTACATTTTCATTGCTTTGTGCCTCTCAGCCATGGGAGAACCGGGCGACTACAAAAGCATTCCTCGCTACAGAGATCAGATGTGGCAAAGAGCCAATTAGCCGAGTCTGGTGTGAAAAAGGTGAAAGTGTGGTGTTTTGCATGGATCAGCTAATTGGGCTTGAATTGTGCACTCTGAGAAATGCAGATTTTTGTTTTTAATGACTCTGCTGTTTAAAGAATCCGTTTATCGGTCCAGCACTTGCATCTAAAGATAAAGGGAGCTCAGACAGAATTGCTTTATTGCACAAAGCAGCAGCAGCAGTAACTAATTAAGAACATGGCTGTGATTTTTTGCTACTTGAGCACCAACTTCGAGCAAAATGCAGTGTATATCACAATGATGGAAAATATTTTCGACTCTCTGATCATGGGGCAAATTAAAAGGCAGATATTGTATTCATTTTCACACTCATTTAGACAGAAAACAAGACAGTTTTCGTGAGTGCACATTTTCTACTACAGAGTTGAATGCCAGTTCACCACAGAACACAGGTCATACACCAATATGCCCTAATACTGGGACAATGTAGACTTGCTAGCTAACGCTGAGGTGTGGCAGGAAAACAAAGAAGTTCCAAAAATGCCCAGGCCAGGGGTCAAACCCATGTAAAAATGGCTACTGGAGACCGATTTATCCAGTTTTTTTTTTTTTTTTTTGGTTTTTTTTTTAAGAAGTGATCTGCTACAAAATTAATATTTTGGAGAAAGACTAAGCGATTAATTGATTGAAGAATTGGACAGGTGATCTCATCACTACTTCAGGCATGACTAGCCTACAGTATAACTGCACACTCTTCTGATTTCTGTTACAGCCACACAGCTCCCCTCCTTGTTGTGTTTTAGACAAGGCACCCATCTCGACTAATTAAACTATTAAGCCTCTTTTGGCCCCCTGCCTGGCCTAACAACTGGAAAAAGCAAATTAAAGACTAATGAACCAAGTAACAAAACAGTAAGGGGTTTCATTGGTGCTTTAAATAATGATGAGTCTTGCCCACTGCATTAACATAAGCAGTGCAGTTCTTATTTTCCATATACAGATGAGCAATCTGTAAAGAGGTGCTTAGAGGGTAAGTGGCGAATACAAACTCACCAGTGTTCACAGACCGAGCACCTATTCAGTCTGCCTGCCTTTTAGTCTCCAGTGTGCCCCCTGAATGTCTGAACCTAAAGCCCTTGTGTGTCAGTCATACTCAACTAGTTTACAAATGTGTTGTCCAGAGTATTTAATAGTGGGGTTTTTTTTTTTTTGAGATGGGGGGAAAATAGCTTTACTGTGAACTTCAGTGTTGTGTATTTTACGTCTTTTGAATTGGATATGTTACTCACAGAAAAACCGTAATTAAAGGTCTGCTAATACTTCACCTCCTAGTTTCTTGTACAACACAGGCGTGGATGACTTTTCTATAGAAAAGTGGATGTTAAATGTGACTGTTCTCATCCTAGATGGTAACAATGAAGGCAATGTAAATTACACCAGAAGAAACAACAAGTGTTTTCCACGGATGCTGAGTGGAATGTTTACAGAATATTTTGAAATGTGGAACATGGCAAGTCATGTTAGCCAAAAGCTGTGAATGAAATAATTTGTCTTTCCTAATTAATGATATCATTTTTTCATTACAAACTGTGCTGTTTCAGGTGCATTCATTTGCATCTATTAAGCACTTTCCTGGCTCACCGCCCAGTATTTTTTTTAATTTTGAACAGTTTGCTCAGTACTCCTGTTAATTGTGGTTTTCACCTCCGTTGAATTCATAATCATTACCTTGTGCAGTATTGAAATACGTAATCCAAACTACACTTGAAAAGCTCTGTCTACCAAATAATGGAGTTAATTATCCATCCATTTTCTGGCTTGCTTATGGGGGGGGTGAGGTTGAAAATAACAAGTGAATTACCTCATTATAAAATACTTCAATTTTCATTTTCTGTTCATATTTGCAGATTTTTACAAAGTGATTATTACTATTGGTTAAAGTGAAACAATAGGATACATTTTAGTTTTTAAGTCCTTTCCTCAAGTTATTACATTTCTCAACTCTTAGAATATTATTTTCAGTATAGAATTATTGTATAGTTATGAAACGCTTACTTACATTTTGACCTACAAAATTGTACATTTTTGTAAATGCACTAAAGCAGCAAGTTATAACAGTCTGAAGCCATATCTAACGTGGTTATTGATTTATCGTTGCATATGAGTAGGCAATTGTAGATTCATTCTCGTTTTCTTAATGGTGGGTATGACATTCTGTTGAGTGGCTATGTGGGAGCTCTTGTGATATGCATATTGCAAACATAAACCTCACACCTCACACTCGATTTTGATAGATACACAGTGAAAATGCATGTTCGGCCTTGTTTTCCATTTTAAATTCACAGTAACTTAGCAACATTTTGCTTCCCAAGGTAACTCCAGATGTGCCATTCCAGACAGGATATGATTTGGTGACTGGCATTGGCTCTCTGTCATTTCTCCCCACTGCCAACTTTAGCCAAAGATGTCCTTGTACTTTTGCACAAGCAAAAAGAAATATTGAGTACTTGAGTTCTAAGACTTGTATGCAAGGGTCATCAAAACACACTTTAAAGATTTCACTATGAAAGCGCTCTTTAAATATGTAACACATTTCTTTTTTTCTTTTATGAAACTGTGTAGGAAATCTCAAAAGTTTTATTTTGTACCTCTGTATGTTTTGAGGTGACCTCTGTAGCTCTTCTTTATTTCTGGTATGATCACGCAAAATAGGTATGCAATTTTCTCATGGAGTTAGCAAAAGTCCATATTTTTTTTCCATCGTCAACATTTTTTTTCTCTTAACATCACAATAAAAACTCTAGTAGTTTTAAATCAGAGACTCTTCCAGTTAGTCAGCCATTATCCAACCTGCTATATCTTAACACAGGGTCACGGGGGTCTGCTGGTGCCAATCCCAGCCAGCACAGGCCGCAAGGCAGGAACAAATCCTGTGCAGGGGATCAGCCCACCACAAGCCACACACACACCAAGCACACACTAGAGACAATTTTAGGACCACCAATGCACCTAACCTGCATATCTTTGGACTGTGGGAGGAAACCCACACAGACACGGGAAGACAATGCAAACTCCACACAGGGAGGTCCCGCGAAGCGAACCCAGGTCTTCTTACTGCAAGGCAGCAGCGCCCCTCTTCCAGTCCATCACTTTTTAAAAGCACCACAAACTGACTTGATTGAGAATATACTCATTAAAATGTACTTTCTTTTAATGTCCCTTATGAAGACGATATAGGCTGGTATTCACTTTTGAGTGACCACATTTCGAGCCATCAGTTTAATGGCTCCGTTTACGATGGACTGACATATTATGCTCATTGTTGGCTGTTCAGTTTTCATTCTTTTGGGATCAGGTGTGTGCAACAAAATAAAACTTAGCCATAACAATACACTTCAGAAAAGAGGTAGTTCAAAATTTTCAGTTTTTGCATTAATACCAGAATAATTTTTGTTATTGTGATGTTACTGATAAATAGTGTTAAATTCCTTTCCTTTGCTTTTTTCAATGTTCCAGTTTTCAGCGTTGTGTTTTTTGACCATTCTTGAATAATTAACACTTAAAAATGTCAAGATCATGTTTACTACTCCTGCAAGGCATAATGTGATTACTCTAACAGTTGTCAGATAGTGGACATAAGGTATAGTACCTTAGTTTTGACATGCAATTAACTTTTGTAGATGAACAATTTGTTTAATAAACACTAAACAGAACACTACCAAACTCTTAACAACTGACCATAATAAAATAATAATAAGTTAAAGTAATAACTAATAAACCTCTTAAACCTCTGCCTCAGTTTTCTTTGGCACACTCTCTTTAGTCACTCCTGGGCGTTTAGCAGCAGCTTTTATTTTTCCAGAGTTGCTTACTGTTTCCACGAGCTAATTAATATCTCAAAGAGTCCTCCCATGAGGAACGCAGTGTCGCCAGATTACAGCCCACCATCAGTTAAGTGATGAGCCTAATGTTTAAAACAACTTTAAATCCAAAATGTTCCTAGTATTAAAAGCACTGAAAACACTGTTACTGAAGATATTTAATATATTATAGAAACCGGTGAATCTACAGTATATTTGTGAGCAGTTGGGAATGTGTTTCAAGGAAAACCAAAAGACAAGTAATGTTCATTCTATCCAGGCACTTCCAACTTGTGTCTTCTGCAGCATTTCTCGGTGACAGTGCCATAGGATTTTTCTTCCTATTAAAAAACTGGTCATTTGATCCCAAGGTTGTAACACCTGAGCGGTCGATCTTGAGTCCTACACTGATGCTAGTTACTAGCTAGTAATGGGTTTATCTAACTGAGAACAGGCTGTTAAATGGTAAACTTTGAATAGAGAACAAAGATGAAGATGTTCTTATGGATAAATGGCGGCAGACTGCTCTTAGTATAGCTTTGTTTACCTTGCCTAAAGTTTTTTCTAGTAAACCTTCTTTAAGTAATAAAGGATGAGGAGCAGTGAGGACGGGAAACGATGAAGGGCAACCACAAGTCTCCCATGTTATTGAGCCGAGGCAAACGTGACACCAAAATATGTAAAGACAAAATGTATGACACTACCTGATGAGGTCTCTTTTTTAAGCAGCATACAACCTGTTGCTGTTAGGAATGTGCAACGGAAAAAGCAGGTTTCAAAAATGGAGGATTGTATATTGGCAATAACTAATCTGTTTGAGGCAGCATTTCACTTTCCAAGCTAAACTTACATGAAGAGCTTCGGCTTATTGTGGAAATTGCATGTCAGTCCTTAACCCCTAAAATTTACCAATTGGATATTACTGGAAATGTGACAAGGGCGGCATGGTGGCACAGTGGGTAGCGCTGCTGCCTCGCAGTTAGGAGACCCGGGTTCGCGTGGAGTTTGCATGTTTGCCCCGTGTCTGCATGGGTTTCCTCCCACAGTCCAAAGACATGCAGGTTAGGTGCATTGGCGATCCTAAATTGTCCCTAGTGTGTGCTTGGTGTGTGGGTATGTGTGTGTGTGTGTGCCCTGCGGTGGGTTGGCGCCCTGCCCGGGGTTTGTTTCCTGTCTTGTGCCCTGTGCTGGCTGGGATTGGCTCCAGCAGACCCCCGTGACCCTGTAGTTCAGATATAACTATAACAATATATAACTATATTGGATAATGGATTGATGGAAATGTGACAGCTTATTTGGATGAGTGACAGCCCGTCACAACTTGCCACTGTGTTCATCTGACAAAATGTGGCCACAATGTGGGTGACCTTGAACTTCAAAGTTCAGATACACGAGTGTCCATTAGAAATAGAAGATGCAGGTAGAAGGCATTTGAGTTCTGCTGCCACTAGTCAGCTTTCAGATCTTTACTGAGTGCAAAAATGAACTTACTGTTTAATTTTGTTGCATACTAAAACAAAACATGGTACGTTATAAACTATATGTTTTATGTTTCCAACATAACATTTAAAAATGACACTTTCCATTATAATCCATCTTATTGGTGACTGCGATGAGTTAAAACGGTTAGAGCATCACACTGACTGAGGATTTCAGCCTCCACACAAGCCTTTGTTCACCACAGGGTTCATTCTGATTCTCTTTTCAGTTAGTCTCTCAATGTTAATCTACTCCTTTTTATTATTTTGTATTAAATGACACACATCATTCACTTTTCGTAAGAAGTCTCTTGGGTATAGATAGATAGATAGATAGATAGATAGATAGATAGATAGATAGATAGATAGATAGATAGATAGATAGATAGATAGATAGAGAGAGAGAGATAGAGAGAGAGAGAGAGAGAGAGAGAGAGAGAGATAGATAGATAGATAGATACTTTATTAATCCCAAGGGGAAATTCACATGTTCAGACGGTCAGAACTGTTCAGCTAGCTGTTCCACAAATCTTCTATTACAAATACTGGTCAGCTTGCCCACGTGATGAGGGCAGTTCTTGAACACTATATGCAGTATCTCAATGCACAACTCCTTTTTGTCCAGTTTACCCAAAGTATCAGCTAATGGTAGGGAAGAACCTGTAAGCATACCGTACACACGTGAAATTGTATCTAAAAATAAATGAAGACAGCTTGCTGTTAGCATGCAACAGGGGTCGCTTGGCTGTGGCACTTCTGAGTTGAAAATTGCCACTTGGTGTATCAAGTCTTTTATCATCTTCTTTTAAATTATTCAGTAGCACTTTAATAATTTAGTGTAAGGCTATTCAATTTTGGGGAGCCACGTGTCATCCTTAAGTAAACTGATGGTTCTGTGCTGCTTTTGCATTTTGTTGGAAATATTTCTTAGTAAATATGTATGGTTTGTCACTTTTGGTTTTTCATATTATTGGTGTTGCTCATTTGGCATTTGGGGAAAGTCCAACTTGTAGCCATGGGGGCCTTCATTTTACCAGGTGTTTTGATAGATATGGTTGTGCTAGGGGTCGTACATCTTTCACCTGGTGGTGTAGGCCATGTAGGCCCCTAGTTAACTAGCCCTGCGTTTTGTGATCCTCGTAATCCCTCAGACAGAAGGACTGGTCCTTGTTGACATTAAGAACTATGAGCTGGTGCTTTGTTAACAACCATTAATTTATCCATCCATCCATCCATTTTCCAACCCGCTGAATCCACAGGGTCACGGGGGTCTGCTGGAGCCAATCCCAGCCAACACAGGGCACAAGGCAGGAACCAATCCTGGGCAGGGTGCCAACCCACCGCAGGACACACACAAACACACCCACACACCAAGCACACACTAGGGCCAATTTAGAATCGCCAATCCACCCAACCTGCATGTCTTTGGACTGTGGGAGGAAACCGGAGCGCCCGGAGGAAACCCACGCAGACACGGGGAGAACATGCAAACTCCACGCAGGGAGGACCTGGGAAGCGAACCCAGGTCCCCAGATCACCCAACTGAGAGGCAGCAGCGCTACCCACTGCGCCACCATGCCGCCCCCATTAATTTATTTTAAAGAAAATGATAAAGCTCAGTACACCAGTCTGTCAAGTTCTTAAATACAGGTAAATAATCTTACAAACATACAGTATTCCTACTTATAGCACTTAAAAGAAGAACTGAACACATTTCAAGGTTTTCTTAAACACTTCCTTACCTTGAATCTGTTTGTTCACATGGGGTTCAATTTTTAAGCAGTAGCTTTTACAATGAAAGTCTATGGCTCCAGCTTAGCACACATGTCCAAGATCTTCACACAGCACCTTCAAAACAAAGCCAGGCAGTTATGAATTACACATGACAGTATCTAGCATCTTAAATAAAAAAAAATATGCTTTACAATGCAAGAGTAAGTTTGCACTTTAAACACACATCTCCTACTGAACAAAGTATACGTGGGGCAGAAGTCACAGCTTCTACTCATAACTGACCTGCCAGACATCCTGTCGTCCCATGGCCCAACTTCCAGATTGATTTAACTGCATTATAGCTACGTTAACTCAAAATGACAGCACCTTCACTGATGAACAATTTGGTGTTGAAGGTTTTGGGAGAAAGTTTTCGATATTCCTGTGTGCTGGGTAAACTGGTGACCCAATGTTGGCCCTGAGTGAATAAGCACTTCAGGGAGTTGGTCCTTCCTTGCATGTGGTGTTGCTGGGGTAGGCTCTGGTCTCTCTCAACCCTGAACTGAATTAAGCAAGTTCAGCAATGAATCTACTAGTCTGGAACCACTGACTTCCACCGTAACAAAGTTAGTGTTTACCAAAACACAGATAAAAACAATTAAAAACAAACCAAATGTACCAGAGGCTCCTCTCCAAAGGTACAGAAAACCATGAAGAAATTTGAGTACGCGCTTCATAACAAACTCTTTTAGTTCATTTTCTTTTCCTGTCAAACAGCGGATTAGATTAACTGTGTTTAAATTCCCCTATTCTGACTTGAAAGTTTACTGCACCTCAAAATGTATTACTGTACTAGGGTGTTGTACCGTGTTAGCCATTATGAATGTAGAGAAAAGCCTTTTCTCTGCACCTCAACAACAAACTGTACAATTTTTAATTGTTTTCTAATGCTGTTCGGCATTACTTAAGATTTTAAATTCTGGGCCCCAGTCACACCGCTAGTAATGGTGCTTGTGTGACATTTAAACTCGGTGGTTTGTCAGAATCTGTCATGACAGGCTAAGTAGACGTTGTAAAGTTTGAATATTCTGTGCAGAGTTTGAATTTATCAATCACTTTGTGGAGTGTTGTGCTGATAGTCTCGGCCAGCACCAGCTTCTTCTGCCTACTGCTCCACTGTGCGTTAGGTCTTCCGAGTTGTTTCATATCAAATCTAAAAAGACACCGTGCCAAATGGCTTTGGAGGACGTGCCATGGGTTACCTCACACTGTGCTTGACTTTCGTTGGCACTGATAACGACAAAGTGAACTCATTGCGGCTGCAAGCAGGTTTTATTTTTTTGTGTTTTGTTTTTTTCTAAAACTTAAGCAATATCACCTGCTCCACAATCTTTTCATTTTCTTTCTACTCAGCAGAATGGTACAGATCCCTAAACGTCCAACTAAAGGCTTGAAATGCTGCTGCTAGCCTGCTTTTCTAACTTCCATGCTATGAACGTTGTGTGGCTTTTGTAGGACGTCTTTGTGTGTTCTGGGCACCTTCTCCAGATGATTCTCTGTAAACTCAGTGCCCTGGCGCCAGTTGGGCACTCACTGTCTACCAATTTGCTCATACTGTTGGCCTTTCTTTTCAAGAGGCTAACAGCCATCCTCTACACATGCTTTCAAGTGCAATTTGGTGGATTTCAATATATCTCCTTTCACAGTGAACCCAGTCAAAAGGTGCTTTCTAAAAAAACTCACGTGGGCCCTGAGTGCAAAAGAGGGAATGGTGCCCACTATTGCTGTCTGTGGCAACTTGTTAAGAGAAATCCCTGGCATTTTTTAATTTGCCTGTCCTCCCCTTATTAAAGGCAGAAGAGTCCAAGTGAAATGTTCTAAGCGCATAACAGAGATGTGCCAACCACTTTCTGGGAAACCCACGCACATGTGCCCACGCTCCCCACCAAATCCCACACAGCACTGCCGGCCCAGAGCACTGTGACTGTCCTGTATTCTGTATAAATGTACATTGACTGTAACCCTGTGAATGATGTAACAATTTAATTATTTGTAATATTGTTATTGGTTTATTTTCTAAAATGAACAAACCAACTTGACTTTCCTCAATAAAATGCAATGACGAACTGGAACTGCTGCACTCTTTCCTTCGCCGTTTGCCCTTGATCTTCATTGCTCTTCATGCCTTGTGTGTACCTCCATTCTTCTTGTCAAAGCCATGCTCAGTTTCTGTCCTGGCAATACATGATATGTTTGAAAGTGGGAGTGGAGCAGAATGAATACTTAGGACTGTTCCTCCAAGCTGTGCTTAAAACAATCAGAGTATCAATGACCCAGTAGCACTGGGCAGGTGGTCAGTCAATCGTTTGGTTAAACCTTAACGTTATATCCCACCGTTCACCTGAGGTGCTTTCAAAACCCGCAAGAACATTACATGTATGACTTTATAAAACTTGCATTTCTTCTGTATTTGTGTGTGGGTGATCACATCATCAATTAATATTCCTCAATATTACCTCTAAGGACCAACTGGTATCAGCAAAAATTCTCCTCTACATTACTCTATGAGCACTACTTACTATCATACAATATAATTATTTATTTACATGTGTGACCGTGGACGCTAGGTGCCACTATTGCTCACCTTTTCCCCAACAGACAACCACACTGGACACAGGTTAAAAGTACTAAGAATATTTTTACTTCTTTTATAAAGTGCCCCAAAGCACCTCCACCACAACAAACAGGCAATAACTATAATAATAATAATACAATAATTATGACAATTCTCTCCTCCCAGCAGCTCCGTCACACTCCCTCCCAACTCTGGCTCTCTTGCTGGGTCTCCACCAGTCCTTTATATAGTCCTTGACCCAAAGTGCTTCTGTCCTTCCGTCCATGTGATTCACCAGCACTTCCGGGTCAGATGGAGACTTGTATTTTCTTCAGCCCGGAAGTACTTCTGTCCTTCCGTCCCCATGACCTGAGAATACTTCCGGGCTATATTGGAAACAGAGGTCCTCATGTGTCTTCCTGCAGCATCCCCTGGTGGCACCCACAGTACCCAACAAGGCTGTGAAGCCGAACTCCAACTCCCATAGTGCCCTGCGGGAATCTGACTAAGCTGCAGGAAAGTCGCCATCTAGCATCCTGGGGATTTCAGGCAGGTTGAGCTGCCAGCCGTCCATCACACATGCAATATATTTTGTGCATTATATTATACACTTGAGAATGTATTTATTAAAATGGCATGTTTATTTCAACTGTTCTGGCACTTCACATGTAACCATTCAGTAACTCATTCCTTAAACTGAACATATATACAATAAGTAAGTGAACTCTTTGGAATTCCTTGATTTCTGCACTGATTACTGAAAACACATTGTCTGCGCTCCATCTAAGTCCCAACTTCAGACGATCAATTTCACTAAACTAACAGCACACAAGCAGTTGTACTTTCATGTGTTTATTGAGCACTTTTGAGTAATCATTCACAGTGCAGGCAAGAAAAAGTACGCAAACCCTTAATTGTAATAACTTATAGATTCTCCTTTAGCAAGAACAATCTCTACCTAACGTTTCCTACAGCTGTTTATGAGACTTGCACAATGTGGAGGATGAATTATGGGCCATTTCTCCCTACAAATCGGGTTTAATTCATCAACATTTCTGGGTTGACTTGATTGCACGGGGCTGTTCAGGTCATGCCTGGTCATACATCTCAATCGGCGTAAGGTCAGGACTTGGACCGTTCCAAAACACCAATCTTCTTTATCAGCCCTTCTTTAGTTGATTTACTTGTGTGTTGGGTAATTGTTGTTGTATCACCTAACCGCTCTTAATCTGGAACTTGTGAACTGCTGCACTTTCATTTATTTAAAATGTCTTCATACACAATTAAGTTCACTGGCTCTTCAATGACTGCAAGACATCTAGGCCCTGAGGCAGCAAAGCAGGGCCAAACAATGAAGCTCCTTCTTCATTGGGCATTTGCACCAAAAATCTCAATGTTTGTCTCATCTGTCCGCAGAACATTTTCCCAGAAGCACTGTGGACTATCCAGGTCATGAGACATGCTGCAATGGCCTGACAGCAGTAGTTTACTTTGTGGTGTCCTTCCATGAATGGGTTTTTCTGACACGAGACACATGAACAAAGACTTTTCTAGAAGTCTTTTGCTGTTACCCTTTCACCTCTTTGTGCTCTTGGGGTGGTCTTTACAGGTCACCCTCTCCTAGAGTGAGAAGATACAGTCCATCAATGAACACCCGGGACTTTAGCAATGCTGTTGTAGCCTTTAACAGCTTCAGGCATCTCGATAACATCTCTTTTAAGGTACTGAGACACTTGTTTAGATCAAGGCGTAGTTCATACTAACCGATCTTTCTCGAGAAGGACAGATTTACCAATAGCCAGGATTTGAGTGCCTTTATTTAAAGGGTGAAGCAACACCTTTCTTCAGGTTAGCTTTTGGAGAAATCATTAACACGGGTTCACGTTTTTCAGCCTGAGCTGTAAATGATTACTCCGTGTGCTTCATGTGTCATTAGTTTAGTTAAAAGGTGTCTGTCTGTAATAATTCTGCTTTAATTTCTAAAGTACCCTGATAGAAACCAGTACATTAACAACACACTACCTTGTCAATGCACAAGGGAGAAGCTGCCATTTCACTGAATAGACAAACCATAGCACTGCTTTCCACAAATGTATTTTAACTCTTTTAAGGCTGATGTCGACTTTTGTCAAAAGGAGGAGCTGACGATGGTAATCAGCTGTAAACGGTGACAAAACCAACTGTTCTGTTTTAGTTGGACTCTCGTTGCTAGAAGGAAAATTGGCTTCATTGGTTTTGACCGAGATTTCCTGCGCTCCCATGAGTAGCAAGGCACAAACAACGGCAAAAATGGCCCTGACACCTGACGAGAGATCAAAGCGGACGTGTAAAGCAAAATACTCCGTGGACAACATTTTGTCTGTTCTCTCCGAACTGGACTATGACTTATCAGACTCCGATTTTGATACAAGTGATCGAAAACGAATGTGAGGTTCCGGCTTCAGCTGATTGGTCCCCAGCTAATTTGGTGCTGAACAGGTTCAAGTAGCTGACACGCCTACAGCACTGTTCGCCTGGGAGGACTGCCACTTAACAATGATAAGACGTAGAAACCAGATTGCAATAAACTGCGACCGTAACCGCTGCTGCTGCCCCAGTCACACAAAGACAGCCTGGCAGCAAACCTGCCGCACATTCTTGGCAAACTGGCAGCCACAGCATGCAGCAACAGAAATGTAATGTTGATTTCTATGTTAAACCATTGCTTTTCAGAAAACTATGTTTTTTGTAAAAAATATTCAGCCCTCAAAGAGTTAATCGCACTGTAAAATACCATCCATCCATTGTCCAACCCACTATATCCTAACTACAGGGTCACGGGGGTCTGCTGGAGCCAATCCCAGCCAACACAGGGCAAGAACCAATCCCGGGCAGGGTGCCAACCCACTGCAGGACACACACAAACACCACCCACACACTAGGGCCAATTTAAAATCACCAATCCACCTAACCTGCATGTCTTTGGACTGTGGGAGGAAACCCACGCAGACACGGGGAGAACATGCAAACTCCACACAGGGAGGACCCAGGAAGCGAACCCGGGTCTCTGAAATGTGAGGCAGCAGCGCCACCCACTGCGCCACCCGCTGTAAAATACTTTGTTTGGAAATAAAGTAAAAAATGTCTGGTGTAAGGTATGAACAAAAATCAACTTTCAGTAGTCAGCTAGCACTGGAAATGGAACACTATACAATCTGCTGTGATATAATTGTGACACTGATGAAGATCAGAACACATTTTAGTAATAATCGATGCAGAAACTGAGGTAACGCCAAAGGACTGGGCCATCTCAGAAATTAGCCACCTTCACAAAGACTGCAACAGAGGACAAGGATAAGAAAACATTTGGATTGACTGTAAAATGAGTTGGGGGGTGTTGTTAAATACTGGGTTGATCTCCATATCATCAACAACAACAACATTTAATTCTATAGCACATTTTCATACAAATGATGGAGCTCAAAGTGCTTTACATGATGAAGAAAGAGAAAAAAGACAAACTAAATAAGAATTAAAATAAAGGAACACTAATTAACACAGAATAAAAGTAAGGTCTGACGGCCAGGTAGGACAGAAAAAACAAAAAAAACTCCAGACGGCTGGAGAAAAAATAAAATCTGCAGGGGTCCTGAGGCCACGAGACCACCCAGCCCCCTCTAGGCATTCTACCTAACATCAATGATCTCAATCGGTCCTCTTTGTATTCAGGGTTCACATGGACGAACTTGATGATGACGGTCATGTGGACTTCTGGCCTTTAAGCCATCAATGTAAGGACATCACGGTGCATCATAATCCAGAATGCCAACAGTTCACATTAATCAACAGCTTTTCATGCCCGTGGGCATTTTAGCTTTGCACGTTTTACAAGCAGCAGCATTTCCTACTATGGTGTCTTCAAACCAGTTATACCATTGTGAAGAAAAATGCAGGATTTCTCAAAATAGTCCTTGTCAGCTTGATGGCCGAGCTAATTTGTCTAAAACCACTGTCTCTGTACTCCTGCCTGATCTAGTGAATGACCTCAGAAATGTGTGTTATTTGTTGAAATATTTGATTAACAAGTTTTGCTTCAACTTGTTTCACAAACCAACATAACTTCAAATTAGGGCTGGCAGATTGAATGTCACTATTTGAAGCAAATGTAGTTAAAAATAACTCTTTGAAGGCAGAAAGTGACATGAAACTGTGAAACACTGCTCTTTACTTCATTCTTGTGTCATTTCTGACATATTCTGGAGTATTGCAGCATTTTACACATCCCTTTCCTACATATCTATCTATCTATCTATCTATCTATCACTTCCACAGTCTATGCTGCCCATGTCTCTTCCTATTTTTAATTCGTTTAATAAACTAGGGGGCTCTGCCCCCTGCTTGCTTCGCTCGCCCACCCCTGGGTTTGGTTTACCGGATATACAATTTAAAGAGATTGTTATTTTCATGGGAATTGGTACATATGCATTATTTTCACTTTTACTTTAAAGCTTTTGTAAAAACAATACTTGTCCTTTAGTTCTGGCCCCGGGCGTCGTTACATCTCTTTCTCGCAGGACATATAACGCTGCTCGTGTTGTGAAGGGGGTGCAGCTGAACGCACGTTAAGGACATGCCATCAGATCATCTGCTGGCTTTCTGCTGCTGGCGAGCTGCCTGTTCTGCTTGTCTTGCTGCCCGATCATTTCAAAGCCTGTACAGCAGCTGTCCTTTTGCCACTTCGTGTCTCTGCCGCTCACGTTGTGAAGGTTCAGGGTTAGTTTGGCTGAGCGCACGCTAAGGAGAAGCATTCTGATCATCTGCAGGCTTTTTGCTGCTGGTGAGCTGCGTGTTTTGCTTGTCTCTTGTCGTTGTTTTAAGAGCTGGGAGCACATGAAGCATGTCTGCCAACAGCAATCCAACAACTGCTAGGTTAGATGTCTGTGGACTTGTTTTAAATGTTGTCTCACTGCCTTGTCTCGCGTGACGTTGTAAAAACAATACGGCCCCAGGCGTGGTTAAATCTCTTTCTGAGGACATATAATGCTGCTCATGTTGTCACGCTAAGGAGGTGCCGTCGGATCATCTGTTGTCGTGCTGCTATCAGTCTTCCGTGCTGTACTCCGCAACTCCCTCAATCAGACCTAACAGTCACCTTCAACTTTGCTTGGATGCTACAATACTTTTGAATTTTACTGCTTTCATATTCTGTACCTTTCTCTGCATGTGTATCGCGCCATCGCTTGTTTGAGCCTTTTGAATTCCACTGCTTTCATAATCTCTTATCTGCCTTTTTTTCTCTCCAACGCTTTTGGGTCTCTTTTCTCCGCGCCGCTCTTTCTTCTTTGCTTTTAGTCACTGACGTTTCATCTAGAGCGTATTGTCCTTATAAAGTTTTATATGTGCTGAGAGCACAGGATCTGTGTGTGCTACGTGCCTTTATACACGACTGATTGTTATTTGATATTGTTTGCGTCTCGCGGGTCTTTTAAGTGTCTTCCGAGATGATCACGTATCGTCGCCCTGCTTTTCCTTTTCAGGATTTTATTTTATAATAGAGAGAGAGGCTTCTGCTTCTTAAACGACACAACAGTCTCTGGGACGGATTTTTCTACCTCACTCTCTACTCTTTGATCTAAAGTTGTACTTACTATGAATAGATTTGAAATACCTCTATGATAACAACCTAAGGGCAGCAAAGTCTTAGTCGGGAGGGCATTTTTCTAACATTCACAGACCCTGATTTACAAACACTTGGACTCCAACTCCATGTAATACCAAGGGGCCTGTACTGTAATATATGTGTACCATTACACTCAATACAAGACAACGCAGTCATTGTTTGCTCAGAACACTAAGGGGGAGCAGCAGCTGCCCCTCATCCACACCCAACTACTATGTGATATTATATACCTAAAAACTCTTCAGGCTTGGGTACAACCTTTGCTGCTTCACCTTGGGCAGTAAAATAGCTAAAGCCGACCCTTAATGGCACAGCAGAAATGTGACGCATCTATCACAGCAAGCAAAAGCAGGATTTCACTCTCATGAAACACTTTCCACATTAAAAATTGGAATGCAGTGGGACAATTCTGTTGAAATATGGCACAGTTATTCTTCAAGGAAATTGGTCCTCAAAATTCAATTTTCATCGAGGAATCTCAATTACAGTGCGTTACACAAATTTTTGAAATTGCAAAACCTCTCACTGAAAGGCACTGCCACATTTGTCAACACATATGTCATCTATCTATCTATCTATCTATCTATCTATCTATCAAACAAAAACATTCTGTTTCAAATTTTTCTTTAGAGGATACTTCAGCTTGTAGACGCTGTATATTTTCTTTTTTAATAGTCTGATAATTGCGCCTGGCAGATCAGCAGTACGTATGTGCAGGGCTTACACTTTAGCGGTTCCATAGGAAATTACTCAACAAAAGGTTTTACAATATAATTCAACTGATTATCCTGTAAAATAATAAACAATATACAATCAAGTACATTACAATATATAATATTTATGTACATAAATAAATGTAGAGTAAAACATCAGTGTGTGCCTCAACATGTATACGTGTGTATTTAAGTAAATTATGTTGTCTCAAAAACTACTTCTGCCAAAATGTACAGGGTGCACACAAAGTCTGTATACCCCTATCTTCAGGAGCACTTACAGGAATAACCATGACAATTTGGTTCCTGTGGACATCAGCCCAAGTCTTCCCGGTATTTCGAGGTGTGTTTCCGACATCCCGTCTGGTGCTGCCACTTGCTGCCGCTCAAGAAATCGCAACAATGTGGCGGTTGTTCCAAGACAAAGCGATGGGTGACACGAGTCAGGAAGCTTGTGATCTGATGCTGCACCAATTTCCAACAAATGCCGAGAAGGAAAAGGTTGTGTTCTCTGATGAGTGCATGATTTATTGCAGCTCCTGCAATTGAAACGTGTTTTTCTGGGGAAAAGAAAATCCACATTTCCTTGAAGAAATTGAGCATAGCCCACCATACGTGATGATCTGGGCCGGAATGACAGCACAGCATTTGTTTGACTCTTATTTTTTTGATGGTTCTGTTAACCAAATCAGTTATCTGGAAATGCTGAATGGCTGGCTCATCCCGCAACTGAGAAACCAGGGCGTCCTTGACAGTGTTTGGTTTCAACAAGACGGGACACATGCCTATTTTGCAATCACCGTGCGTGATCGCCTCAACGATGTTTTTGGGAATCGTTGGATTGGACGAGGATCAAACAACAATCCCGCTCCTTTTCAGTGGCCTCTGAGAAGCCCTGATCTCACAACTCCAGATAATGCACTCTGGGGGTTTATCAAAGAAGATGTGCAGAAGCACCGTTATTCATCGAACGATGAACTGAAACATGCGGTTCGCACAGCGTTCCAGAAAGTCACCCCGCAAATGTTGTAGAACATGAGCAGGAGAACCTGGCAGCGCATTCGGCTATGCAGAGATCATGGAGGGACCCATACAGATGTTTTGGACTCCTAAGAGGTAACCTTTAGCTTTCAAAATCCTCCCAAAGATAGGGGTATATGGACTTTGTGCGCACCCTGTAGTGAATCAATAGACCTGCTTACTATACATGATTCAAATGATCAGACTGCAAAAACTCGGGTTAAATTAAAACATTTCTATGGATGGGTCAAACTGTTTTTGAAGGATAAAGGGTAAGTACTGGACCAAAAACAATAGGGCAGAAGCCTGTAACAAAGCAAACGCCATGAAGAAGATAACCATTATCGTAGAATTTGGCATTAAGGATGATTATCTTGGAAACCACTTGTTCTAAAATGTTCTGTCTTTGATGGAATGTAGTCATCCTGAAACTCTACACAATGCAAAAACTGCATCATTTTCCAACAACAAAAAACACTATTTTAAGACATGAAAAATCAATTTTAATTTTCCACAGACACCATAATAAAATCAACTTTTCTCAACATTTTGGACATTGTACAGTCAAGAGTCGAAACTTAACCCAATAGTGAATTTTGACAACATCAACATACTACAATTTGCATGGAAGTAAAAAAAAAAATCACCTTACCTAGAAATGAATGAAATATAAAATAAGTTATGTGAACATGGTTCTGTGAGTATAGAGTGTGTACTCAGTATTCACATTACACTAACAACACCCTCATGGCCGCATTACCTGCAGATTATACTAATTCAATATCTCACTGACACTATCATTTATCAGCAAAGTGCCATAATTAGCTGCCATCCATCATGGTCCATTGCAGCCAACAATCTTGGCTTGAGACTTCAACATACTGTAGATTTCTCCAAAAGTTACTTCTTTCAAAAATATTAAGTTTAAGAAACATGAACTAGAGTTAGCCATAGTCCCTCCGTAACCAACAACTAACAAAAGCACATCAGTGAATGCCATTTTGAAATCACTTCAGTTGGAATCTCCTGCCTGTGAGCTCAGTTTTTAACTACAAGTGCTATTTAAAAAAACATGTACTCCATTTATTCTAGTGACACATGTAATTATATCCTATTATCACTGTCAGTTTTACATACGACTCACTGTTGTAAAAGTATTTGATAAAAAAAAATGTAATATCTGTCTCTTTGAAGAAATGAATAAAAAATGCACCAACTTTAAAAACAGTTAACTAAGTCCCTGAATGCACCTGAATGTTACACCATGTTCAAACTTCTTTCTTTTTGTTACTATAGTGGCTATAAAAATAACACTTTTTGGACTATTTCAACATTAGCAATACTCATTTCAGTTATCTCATGCTGTTTCAAACATGTGTCTTAAATGTCTGCTGACTTGACACACACTGCCAAAAACAAATGTAATGAAGAAAACATTTTAAGGACACAATTTGTGCTTAGTCCAGTATGAGACTTCCTGACGGTCTGCTCCTGCCTATAGCCCTCCACTGGCGTCCCACTCTTTTTTTAAAGATTGCTCGAATAAAGACAAACAGATTAATAAAGGCATGTAATGTGTTTGAGCAATCAAAATAAATCTTATGTTGCAGTTACAAAGGCACGTTGTGCATTGTTTTTTATCACATCACTTTGTACACACAGAGCATCCAATTTTTGTTAAGGGTTGTCATATTCATGTCAAGGCTGCTCCTTTAGGCAACTGTGACCAAATACTGTAATAAGAACTTCATGTTTTACAGATGCATTGTGAGCAAAAAAGAATAAGTATTAACAACATATGTATACACATAAATAAAACACACAAAATACTTAATGTTTGTTATAGTGCAATATACACAGTATAATTACTTTTAATGAGTATCTGCAGTAAATCTTTTTTGGCTAACTTGATAGCCCTACTTCGAAGTAAATACAGTACACTTGGGTTGAACACACGACAAACTAATTGTGTCACTTTAATGTAAATTTTCAAAGAATTCACCTATGGGCATTCCGGAAACTTTACTAATTGATTTCCAGGTGAAGGATCGTTGTACTGACCATCCTTTGTAAACCTTTGGCAAAACTGGAGGATTTCCTGTATCTCTTCTGTATATGTCTGGAAAATGTTGAGTGTTGAAATTTAAAAAGATGTATAAGTTTACATCAGCATCGAGAGGAGTCAGATGAGGTGGCTCGGGCATCTGATCAGGACGCCTCCTGGACACCTCCCTGGTGAGGTGTTCCGGGCACGTCTAACCGGGAGGAGGCTCCGGGGAAGACCCAGGACAAGCTAGAGGGACTATGTCTGTCGGCTGGCCTGGGAACGCCTCGGGATTCTCCCGGAAGAGCTAGAAAAAGTGGCCGGGGAGAGGGAAGTCTGGGCATCTCTGCTCAAGCTGCTGCCCCCGCGACCCGACCTCGGATAAGCGGAAGAGGATGGATGGATGGATGGATGGATGGATGGATGTATAAGCTTACACAAATTTTAGATGGAACATTAGTTATATTGGCTAAATATAATGTTCATTAAAATGATTAAATGTTGCATAGGGCTGGGTGGTATGACCGAAATTCTATATCACGGTATTCTTCAAAATAATACCAGATACACGGTATTCAACGGTATTTTTTTCCCATGCATGAGTGGATGTTAACCACATTTTCCACTTCAATTACTGCAGTAGACTGGCTAAGAATAACCTATTCCACTGTCGTGAGCATTGTACATTGTACAAGAAAACATTTTAATGTGCACACAAGTATTAATCCAGGTTTGCATTGCCCCATAAAGTGATAGTTTTCAAGGGGGTGGCACTAATGAAGAGAAGGAATAACATTGCATGACAGTGGCAGTCAAAATATAGAACCTTTTTATTGAACAAATTTTGCAAACAACATATTTTTAACCATCCAAAGATGCATTTAGACTTAGTAAAATATCCAGAGGTGCTTGTCAAAAGTTGTATTGCACTGAACACGTCTTAGAAAAGGAACAGTCAATATTTTTTGTAAACCAACTACACTTTCTGTTAATGTTAACAATCTCTGTCCACTGACACATTAAAGTGACTTTTTAAACAACTTTACCATCATTAAACTGCATAATATTTAAACTAATAAATAATAACAATAAAATAAATAATAATGCAGCTTTCAGTAATAATACTATTACTTCAAGGCTTCAAGCCCAGGTACATTAGACAGTATTCACCAAATAAAAATAAAATAAAACAAGTGCAACTTGGTGATGACATCTTTACCAACTGATCTGTCATATTGCAAATTGCATTAATATGTACCTTGCTTCAAACTAAACTATATACATAAATAATAAAACTGCAACTTGCATTTATAATGCTATTTGTGATAAAGCGGGTCCGCGGCCAGGTTTTAAATCCAGTTAGCCGTGTCCGTCTCCGTGGGTGCGATTGCACGACCGAGGGGAGTTGGGCGAGTCGCACCTGCACGTGCGGGTGCGATCGTTCTCAATTGCTTCATCGACTTCCTAAGGTGTGTGATTAAGGCGCTGCGTCCACGGAGACATATATTTATGGGCCGGCAGGATAGGGGGAAGGAAAAAAGAAAAGATAGAACAGAAGGAGGTTAAAGAAGGGAAAAGGCTGTCATGGGAGACGAACCAGACACCAGGAAGGAGAAGGCAGCACGAGTTGGGCTCTGCGAGGGATAGCAGGCTGAGACGCTCTAGCGAGATGTAAGGCAATAATAATAATTCATTTTATTTATAAGGCAATTTAGTGGTAAATCTCAAAGTGCTACATAAAAATATTTAACAAAGACAAAACAAGATAAACCAGAGAAAAAACAACAATAAATAGTGGCATTCTTGTTAATATGCTTTCCTAAATAAAACAAAAGTCTTTAGCTGTTTTTCAAAACAGCCCACAATCTGCTGTGTTCTCAAGTTCTCTGGTATGGGATTCCACAGCCATGGAGAAGCCACTGCAAAAGGCCTCCCAATGGATCAGAGGAGCGCGAAGGAAGACAGGAGGTGTGGTGACCTCGGACAGTCTGACTGCGAAGTGGCAGCAGCCAAGCCAGGGGTTGACAGAAAGGAGTTCATGCTGCAGAGGCTCCGCCAGCAGCACCAGTAATGGGTGAGCCGGGGAGACAGAAGGTGGTGGGCTGCGATCGGGTGAGGAGAGAGACTGCATTTTAACATATTTATTCATTATGGATTTTATCCCCACGTTTCACTGGTTTTATGGATTTGCTATTTATTTGGGTACTGTATTTTTTTAACACTGCAAAATGGACACTTGGTTTTACTTTTGACTGTTTTTAATAAAAGCACTTGAGCACTTTCCACCATCCCCTGGCTTCAATGAGATTTGTCAGCTCATCTCGGTCATAACTATCGACAGTGTTGGTTCAACAGATTCCCATGTGGGAAGAGGGAGTCTGTAGGGGACCGGCATCATCACACTATTACACAGTACCCAGGTACATTACACAGTATTCAAGTATTAGAAAAAAAAAGTGCTACTTAGCGACCAGTATTATCCAGTACTATAGAAACAGCAGTCACACATTTTAAAATAATAATGGTCCACATCCGACCTTTTAAAACCAAAGTACTGTATGTCCAGACAACAGATATGACTCCCTTTTTCGGCAAAAGTTCTTCTGTGTCATCATGTTCAACTTTATCATCTGCTACAGCTTCAGTTTCAGAATGTTCTCTGTCCATTTTCACCGTGCAATACCTCCACTAATGCGTGTACTCCACTGCATGCATGTTTAGCGGTGTAGCAATGAAAAAGGTCCCTCCTTAAACATTTTCCTGCTGGGCCACGTTCCAAACATTGTTTAGGCTATTTAAACTGGTGTTGCAGTATAAGAAAAATCCATATCATAACAAAAATAAAAAATGGTTTTCAGTATGAACCGGTATACCTCCCAGCACTAGCCTGAAATAATCTAAGTAAAGACTTAGAAGAATTTAAAATGACACTATATCTCTTTGGTGTTACTTCTTCACCCAGTTATGCTTTTTATGCTCTGCATAGAAAAGCCGAAGATGTAAAAAAAAAATTGCCTGTGGAAGCCGTTAACTCTGTGCTGAATAATTTGTATATAGAAACACCCTGACCAAGTGGGTGAGTAACAGCAGAGCAGTCTTATTGTCTGTATCTAAAGAGGACAGAGCTCTTGAACAAAAGGATTTAGACTTAACCCATAGCATCCAGTTGGTGGTATTCTATTTGTTGTCAGTTCAGTTTATGACCCCCTTGGATTTCTAGCACTAGTTATACTGCCAGCAAAGCTGGTCTTAAAAGACTTGTATTAAGAGAAATGTGGCTGGGATGATAAAGTAGAACTTAAGCATGAACTGAAATGGAAAAAAATGGATAGAAGACTTACAGTTACTAGCAAACTACAATGTGAACAGATGCATCAAATATGCATGGTTTGGACCTAAAAAGTCAACACAAATGCACCATTTTGCAAATGCCAGCGAAGATGGTTATGGCACTATCACTACCTTCTGTTAAATGAAAGAGGTGAAAAACACTGTTCACTCCTAATGGGGAAATTAAAAGTGGCACCATTGAAGCATGTCACAATTCCAAGACTCAAGCTAACAGCAGCCATTGTAGCAGTCTATGGTAAACTGAAATATAATTACAAGCATTTCATACGTTTCAAAGGCTTTTATTGACAATTACATTAAGTTTATGGAAAGAGTCAATATTTGCAGTGTTGGCCCTTCTTTTTCAAGACCTCTGCAATTCACCCTGGCATGCTGTCAATCAACTTCTGGGCCAAATCCTAACTGATGCCAGCCCATTCTTGCATAATCAATGCTTGGAATTTGTCTGAATTTCTGGGTTTTTGTTTGTCCACCCACCTCTTGAGGATTGACCACAAGTTCTCAATTGGATTAAGATCTGGAGAGTTTCCTGGCCATGGACCCAAAATTTTGATGTTTCATTCCCGGAGCCACTTAGTTATCACTTTTGCCTTATGTCACGGTGCTCTATCATGCTGGAAAAGGCACTGTTCATCACCAAACTGTTCTTGGATGGCTAGGAGAAGTTGCTCTCGAAGGACGATTTGGTCTCATTCTTTATTCATAGCTGTGTTCTTAGGCAAAATTGTGAGTGAGCCCACTCTCTTGGCTGAGAAGCAACCCCTCATATGAATGGTCTCAGGATGCTTTACTGTTGGCATGACACAGCACTGATGGTAGTGCTCACCTTTTTTTCTCTGGACAATCTTTTTTCCAGATGCCCCAAACAATCAGAAAGGGGATTCATCAGTGAAAATTGACTTTCCTCCCAGTCCTCAGCAGTCCAATCCCTGTACCTTTTGGAATATTAGTCTGTCCCTGATGTTTTTCTTGGAGAGAAGTGGCTTCTTTGCTGCCCTTCTTCACACCAGGCCATACTCCAAAAGTCTTCAACTCACTGTGTGTGCAGATGTACTCACACCTGCCTGCTGCCATTTCTGAGCAAGCTCTACACTGGTGCTGCCCCAATCCCGCGGCTGAATCAACTTTAAGAGACGGTCCTGGGACTTGCTGGACTTTCTTGGGCACCCTGAAGCCTTCTTCACAACAATTGAACCTCTCTGTTCTAACTCAATCGGCATGACAGAGTGATCTCTAGCCTTGTCCTCCTCAACACACTCACCTGTGGTAACGAGAGGATCACTGAAATGATGTCAGCAGGTCCTTTTGTTGCAGGGCTGAAATGCAGTGGAAATGGGTTTTTTGGGATTAAGTTCATTTTCATGGCAAAGAGGGACTTTGCAATTAATTGCAATTTGTGCTGGGCGGTATGACCAAAATTCTATATCACAGTATTTTTCAAAATTATACCAGTTTCATGGTATTGGATGGTATTTTTTTCCCATGCATGACTGGATGTTAACCACATTTTCCACTGCAATTACTGGCTAAGAATAACCTATTCTATTGTCATGAGAATTGTACATTGTACAAAAAAAACATTTTAATGTGCACACACGTACTAATACAGGTTTGCATGGCACCATAAAGTGATAGTTTTCAAGGGGGTGGAACTAATAAAGAGAAGGAATCACATTGCATGACAGTTGCAATCAAAATATAGAGCCTTTTTATTGAACAAAGTTTGCAAACAACTTAAACTAAAATTTTGACAAAATATTTTCCACCATCCAAAGAGGCATTTAGACTGAGTAAAATATCCAGAGGTGCTTGTCAAAAGTTGTACTGCACTGAACACATCTTAGAAAAGGAATAAATAGTAAATATTTTTTGTAAACCAACTACACTTTGTTAATGTTAACAATCTCTGTCCACTGACATGTTAAAGTGACTTTTTAAACAACTTTACCATCATTAAACTGCATAAAATTTAAACTAATAAATAATAACAATAAAATAAATAATAGTGCAACTTTCAGTAATAATACTATTACTTCAAGGCTTCAAGCCCAGGTGCATTACACAGTATTCACCAAATAAAAATAAAATAAAACAAAACAAGTGCAACTTGGTGATGACATCTTTACCAACTGAACCATCATTAAGGCAAACTGCATTAATATGGACCTTGCTTCAAGCTAAGCTATATACATAAATAATAAAACTGCAACTTGCATTTACAATGCTATTTGCAGTATAGCCCTACAGAAGTGTATTAGGGTCAACTACATGTTGAGATTAAAGTCGACATTTCCACTTTATTCTTGTAGTTTATTTTGTCCTTAAAGTAGAATGACGTAAACTAAACTTCATCCTAAAATCAATGTTTAATTTACTAGATTTTCTCAAACTCCATCATAAGTTATGTAGCACATTAAATGTGCTGTGTTCCCCGACCCAGTTGTTAATCGCTACACTCTTCTTAAACTGACTTCCTCCGCACTAAGAGGAGGCGCAGGCAGCGATCACCACACAGAATACATTCACTTCATGATATTCCTGCTCTCTGAAAATGTAGAATGCTAAGATAATTTTTCATGATGAAATGCATTAAAGAAGGTATTAAACATGCACGGTAGTGAGGCGGTGGTGCTGCTCCCTCGCAGTAAGAGGTCCCCAGGTGTATGTTCAGTGTAGAGAACTTTATGGCAGGTGTGACAAGGTTCCAAAAAACGATATATGAATAGCTATCGCACAGGTTTAACTTAAATATTGTGTAAATGTTGGGTTTGTGATCTGGTGGTCGAAGACTCGAACACAGAATTGAATGGATGTTCTTCTGAGCGGGCTTTCTTTATTGCATGCGTGCTGTCTCTTTCTGACGTACCAAACCCCCAGTTCCTATCCTTCCTTTTTCTTTCGCCACATAACCAATCGCCATACGATAAACGTCCTTGTGAAATTAAACCTAGTTATAAACTTAGACCACGGAGTGTTCAGAACTTCGTTATACATGTTTAATTATGCCGTCCATTCAGGGTTGCGCCCATCCCAGCAAGCATTGTGTGCAAGGCAGGAGGAAATCCTGAACGTGGCGCCAGCACATCGCAGGCTGAATACGAGCAATACATACACTAGCAGGGTTAATATAGCAGAACAAAACCCGCCATCCTACATGACTCTGAAAGGAAACTGAAGCACGCTGAGTAAACCCACCAGAAAAACATGCAAATGCAAGGCAAGGAACAACCGGGACCCCATTGCTGCGAGGTAGCAGTGCAACCTCCACGCCACCGTGCCCCCACATGATTAATACATGCTTTAATGCATTTCATCATGAAAATTATATCAAGTATTTATCTTAGCATTCTAAATGTTCAGGGAGCAGGAATATCATAAAATTAATTTATTCTGTGTGCTGTCTGCGCCTCCTCTTAGTGCAAGAGGAAGTCAGTTTAAGAAGCACGTAGCAATTAACATGGCTCCGGGAACACAACACATAGCATTTAATGTGCTACATAACTTATGACGGGGTTTGAGAAAATCTAGTAAGTTAAATATTCATTTTAAGATGAAGTTTAGTTTACGATGTCCTACTTTACTAACAAATTACGAGAATAAAGTCAACATGTCAACTTTAATCTCAACAAATGGCGAGAATAAAGTAGAAATGTCAACTTTATTCTCGTCATAAGCATCAAGATTAAAGTGGAAATGTCAAGAAAAAATTCAACATGTTGTCACACTATTACACAGTACCCAGGTACATTACACAGTATTGAAAAAAAATACAACTTGGCTTGCAGTATTATCTAGTAGTATAGAAACAGTATTCACACATTTGAACATAATGGTCCACATCCGACCTTTTAAATCCAAAGAATCTCCAGACAATAGACATGACTCCTTTTTCCAGTAAAAGTTCTTCTGTGTCATCATGTTCAACTTTATCGTCTGCTACAGCTTCAGTTTCGGAATGTTCTCTGTCCATTTTCACAGTGCAATACCTCCACTAACGCATGTACTCCATTGTATGCTTGTTTAGCGGTGTAGCAGTGAAAAAGAGCCCCCGTGCAACACCTCCACTAACGCATGTACTCCATTGCATGTGTTTAGTGGTGTAGCAGTGAAAAAGGTCACCCTTAAACAGTTTCTCACTGCGCCACGTTCCGAACGTTGTTTAGGCAATTTTAACCGGTGTTACGGTATAAGAAAAATCCATATTATAACAAAAATAAAAAACGGTTTTCGGTATGAAGCGGTATACCTCCCAGCACTAATTGCAATTCATCTCATCACTCTTCATAACATTCTGAAGTATATGCAAATTGCCATCATAAAAACTGAGGCAGCAAACTTAATATTTGTGTCATTATCAAAACATTTGGCCACGACTGTAGATAATGGAAGATTCTTTTTAACCCCCTATTAAGTTACAGAAAATGGAATGTTCACAATCTTAACTCTGTGTGAAAGAATAGCCATTACATTGATGTTAGGCAGTTAGATAGATAATGCGGGCATATAGTTTTCTGACTGTCCGTTGCATAGAACAATGTATAGAAACGTTAAGAAATGTAACCTAGATATTTAAGCAGAATATCATAAGTTACCCTTTTCACTTTCTTTTTTGCCGGTATTATCCACTTTTCCTCTCTATTTTTGTGTGAACTGTTTGCTTTGATTTTCACTAAAATCTTTAAAAATGAAGACATTTGGACTGTGGAGTATTTTTTGTACGGTGACTCATACTACTTCTAGAATGTCTATCTGTAGCTGTATCTGAAGTATTTTGACCCACTTGGAAACCTTAGCCAAATGCAGCTACAATTATGTATGTGATTCCCTTCTTGATCGAGGGTGCCATCCTTTCCCAGTTTCTCCAAAATGTTGCATACACATGGGTCAGAGTTGCTGTAAATATATGCATCATCCCCCTGTCAAGTTTTCTTTTATAATTCATGATGTTTGCATGTGCACATTTCAAGTCTCTATTTGTGCATACACAAGCTTTAGAAATAATGACCCTAGAGAATACATGTGTGTATATTATGTAATGAACACTGATTGTTTTGTTTTACATTTACTTCATTCACTCTTGTACTGTTAAGTTTACGAATTCCTGGGAGTTATTTCAACTTTCATCACCAGAGTTCCTCATATATCGTGAATTATTATGTCTATCAGAGGTTAGTACTGCTGGCTTATAGCTGCAGTTTTATATTCAACTTATTTTTGCATGTTTTCCTCCTCCAGTCTCCTAAATTTCAAATATGTTAATTCAGCTCATTATTGTCTCTTAAGTGTGAGAATAAGCTGTGATGAACTTAACTTCTGTAGTTTTTAGTTCTTATTTTGCTCTGTGCAGGTAATGTAGGATGTGGCTCCCAGCAATCGTGTAATTGAAACTGTAGTAAAATAAATCAATGGATAGGATTCTTTAAAGGTACAGTTAAAGAATGAACTGCTGTTATTTCAATAATTAACACTAGAATTACCAGAGCCTACGAAAAAACTCGTATATCCGGCTGGAGTCACATGGCAACCTTCAGCAGTTCAGTGTACACAAAGTACTGTCAATGTTTAAAGAGGAAAAACTTTATGTGGAGAGTCTGTTCAATATTTCACAATCATTACATTTGCATGAACACTCACAAAAGGAGAGATCAGGCCAATATTACATTGGAGTGGCCAAAAAGAAGTAACAACATTTTCAGAATAACAAATACTTTTTGTTGGCTAGGACAAATGTTCATGCATCATCATATCTAATGGATTTCGTTTTAATGAAATGTAAATTACAGTATATATAAATGTGTTTTCAGCCAAAAATAGCCACTGAAGATAACAATGTGATACAGAACAAATGCAATATTTTCACGGAGTCTTGGGAATCCTGCAACAGGCTGTCTCTCTCTTGTTAGACCAAAAGAAAGTGACAGTCTGCTGTGAAATTTCTGGTCCCTGGCAGTCTTGGCGACAGTATAGGTGCAACATCATACACATAGCCAAGGTCAGTGCTCCACATTTTCATTCTGTATTCATACCTGTATTTCTATTAAGAAAAAAAAAAAGTTTCATCTAACATCTCATTTTTATATTTTTGCAGTTTAAGCAGCGCAGCTTTTTTTTATATGGGTATTATCAAGCTTGGGTCACAAGACTTGCACAAGAAACAGAAAGGAGAGTTTCCAAGGAAAATACATGTACTTTATTACTGTAGGAGCTGTTAGGAGTCATGACACGGACAGTGGTCTTGCTTTAGCGCTCATCCGCAGATTAGAAGAACACTAGTGGCTCAGAATCGCCGCTGTGGCAGACCAGGAGATTGTGAGGAAGAGCAGGTCAAACCCTGGCACTAATATTCTAAACATCATCTGACAAGCATGTTACACAATAAGTCTGATCCTGCTGAGGACAACCAATTACTTTGCCCTTGGTTTACTGTTTACCAGACACAGCAGAGCAACTACAGAGCTGTCTTTGTACCACTGTTGTTGGAGATGGCGAATCGCAGGCGAACTTGTTCACAATACTCTACATATTTTCCCCATATTCATTATAATGATATTTGTTATAACAGTATTTTTATGGTTCGATGAATTTCATTATAACGGGATTCCACCTGTATATAGGCATATGGATCCTCAAAAGAAATCATCCATGATTGGTCAACAAAGTTGAGAGGATCAATCCAGACCCTTGACACATTACAGTACAAAAGCACACATCTGAAGTGACAGCATAAACTATGAAGATTGTCTTGCATGAATATCCTATCTTTTGCTCCATTTAGATCAGCCCAAGGTCACCCGAGGTGGTCTGGAGTCTTCAGGCTAGGATTCTTAAGGTGGAGAAAAAAAAAATATATAGGACATAGAAACAAACTAACACCAATATACAACAAATCAAGTCCTTGTTGATTGAATATAACAACAAGTTATACGATGTATGTGTTATCTTTATCAATAAGGAAAGGATATAAAAGTGTGTCCCACATTGCTACTAACATGATAATGAGTACAAAAAAACAAGAAAATGGTCATTTTCTGGGTGATAAAAGAGGTCCTTATTCATTGTATGTAAAAACAAAGTATCGCTGACTCTAAAGAAAAACATGAAAATGCAGTGTGGCGGACGGCTGGGACCCGTGCCCGGCCGGGATGCCCTTTGTCACTGGATCCGGGGGAGCAGCCATGGGAGCCACGCTATGTCCTTCAGAACCTTTGTTGGCAGCCCCCCTGGGTTGTGTTGGGGCCACTTTCATGGAACACCGGAGCTCACCCTGGTTGGGCTCTGTGGCCTTCACCAGGGGAGCTGCATAGAGCTGCACGGCTTAACGAGCCCGTCTGGGCGGGAGCGCAGCCACACCCGGAAGTGCAGCCGGAAGTAGGTCAACAAGCACCTGCAGCACTTCCGGGTGGGCTATAAGAAGAGTCTGTAACCACTACTCAGGGCGACAGAGCCAGGAGGAGAAGGATGAAGCTGCCTGGGAAGAGTAGTGGAGGAAGACAAAGAGTGTGATTTGGGGTGATTTTTCTTTGTGTGTTTTGGGGACTGTGTAGGGCCTGTGGGACACGGGGAAGACATGCCCCACAGCTGAAGAAAAAATAAATCTTTTTTGTTTGTTTTACCCGTGCCTCTGGTGTCAGTCTGTGTCGAGTCCGCGCCAACCAAGCTCCAATATCACAGCAGATAATAGTCATCTATTGTCTTGCTGGCAGTTATAATAAAATAAGAAACAGTTCATACAAAGCAACACTGCTGTGTAATGTAAAGTACCCTTCTTGATTTTTATACAAGACTATAAGGTTATTAAAAAGTGAGTATAATTTTATGAACATCAAAATGGAAAAAGGGCTTTACATTGCCTCTATTGGCAATCAATGTTATTAAAACAGACTGGTATCTAATTCTACAGAGTAACACAGAATGCAATAAGTGAGGCTCTTACAGATCATATATTAGGATTGGATTATGTGAAAACACACATTTCAAAGAGAAAATGGACATGATTCAAGATTTAATGAATCTGAAAGTGACCTGGAAGAGGTCAGCAGATTTATCAGCATGAGTTTATCACAAAAGCAGGACACTTCTGTGTCACAAATGTATTGAAAACAGGCCACATGAAAAAGAGTACATACAGCCAAGGACAGTCCTGTGGCCAGAAATAGGCAACTGATGAAATGTAACACTGGAGGCCAGCATTTAATTGTTACAGGGAGAATCAAGAAGATGTGGATCCAAGTGATTAAAAAAACCCAAACACTGGAGGATTGAGGTTTTACGTTCCAGCTGAATCACGCTGATGTGAGGAGCTCGAGTCCACAGATTCATTCTATTGTGTGCTGTGAATGTGGGCAAGGAGTGTCAGTGTTAACTGTCAGGTTCTTATGATATGAAGAATGAAATGTTTGAATGTCAGGAAATATCTGAACATCTTCGCTTCAACTTGATAATTTTCTCTAGCACAAGGCCAGAAACGTATAAGAAGCATTCTATGAGCACGACTGCAGAATCATCTTAACTCCGGGTCTCCCCACTCAACAGATGTCAACCCAATTGAACATCTGAAGATGGAAAGACAGCTAAATATCTGACACCACATATGGAGTTGATGACCACCTATTAAGTGGATATTAGACAGCGTCCATATTAGCGATGCTCAATGAATCGGATGATTTTCCATACAAAAAGACTCGGTCAGTGAATGGAAAATTCAGAAATAGCAATCTTTTCAGCCCCTGCTTTTCAAGGCATTACAGTGATTTAGATGTAGTGCTCCTTTAGTCAAGGTATTATGGGATTATGGTAATTATGCTTTTTTTTTTTTTTTGCAGTGAACTTCCTGTACTTGTAAACAAAGTGAGTCAAAGCTTCTTTTACAAGAGAGCAAAAGACGACTAGAACATTACTTTAAGGAAAGTAGAGTAATAAACTGAGAAAATGGAATCAGAAAAGTTGTCCTGTGCAATTAGACAAACGGCAAGAAAAGCTACTTTAATGAATTCCTGCAGCAGCTTAGAGTTTCAATTGGAAAAGGTAAAGACTAATTTGAAATTGATACTAAGTTAACAATAGTCTTGTTGGCTTAACAGAAAGATTTGTCTTTTACTTATAAACCTGTTAAGCATGTCAGTCTTGTGCCTTTTTGATAAACAACTTATCTGACACATTTGCAGCTTTTTAAAAAATATTTGTACTGTGTTATTTGTTGCTGTGTCATAAGGTGTAACTTTTTGTAAAAAACAAATACTGCATTATTAAAATGGTAATCCATATTTATAATTACACCTCAAGAATTATGATTGACTAGCTGATACATTGAAGAAAAAAAACACCTGTATAAATATAGTAAATGTACATTTTATCTGTAAAAAAATTGTAGTGCAATTAATGTTTAAAAATGATTAAAACCTTGTCACAAACTCCACACAGAGCCACAGCAAGGTTTGGGGCAGCCACCTGTATAATTGGTATCCTGGCTGCAAAGTTAAAAAATGAATACAGCACTGAAGTGCACAAAACCGAGTCCAAAACAGAACTGAGTGATTAGGGGAAAGGTGGAGGCTTTTAAAGGGGAAGACAGGAAGTGAGGCCAAAGGGGTCGGGCTCACAAGAGTCTTCAGCCATAGGCTCGAGCCCAGACGTGACATCACAGGGGCCGGAGCCGGCAAGGTGAATGGTCTGCAGAAAAGGGAGAAAAAGAGTCAGTGCACTCTGCCACATCCTGGTCTAATTCGGAATTGTCCTTACTCGAGCTCTTTAGCTGCCTCCCATGCGCACGGGTGTGACAACCTATAAGTGCAGGTATCTTTACATTTAAGTAATATTTAACTGCCAATACAAATTTATTGATTGTGTGAGTGTATATATAGTTTTTTGTTTTTCTTACAGAAATGGTGAAAACTACCTTTTTTTTAATAAGTCTTGTTTTAGATAGGTATGTTACATAAAATAATTAAACAATATGACAGCTTGTAATTATAAGAAGCAACTTATTTTCTTTTATGTTATATGTATTATGGATAAACATTTTTGTACATATTTTATATGTATTTTTTAAAGAAATTTTGTTTATTTTATTATTTTTATGGTCACTGAACAATAAGTCTACAGAATTTCATTTTGTTAATAAAACATGAACAGTTACACTTTTAATTCAGGTCATAAGGCTCAGTGTAAAACATTTTTTAAAGGGATAAACGAAAAAAAAAATTCTGAATCAGAATCGGCCAATCAAGTAACATGAAATCGTTGATCGGTATCAGCTTTAAAAAACCTGATCGGAGCATCCTTAATTCCTATGACATTAGCTTCTGGATACAAATACTAGATAAACTTGTACTGATCTACATGAAAAACAGATCCCCCTGAGTATTAGCGAAATGCACCTTAGATCCATCTATTGACATGCCACTGCCTTCTTTACAAGAATGCCTTCAGTTTTATGATAAAAAGTGCCAAGTGCCTAAATAAGACCTATCAGAATGCAGAACATGAAACTCTTCCAGCCCTCTGTGTAGGAACCAGTTAACTCTATGGCAGATGTCTTGATACACCAATAAGGGTTAACAGTATTTTGTTCCAATAAATTGACTGACCAGCAGCTGCTCCTATGGCATTTTGCGAAGTGGCCATACAATACTCCACTGTAATGCTGATTTTTATTTATCTCTTCTTTATTGTTTCTAAACAACTTCCTTTCTATATCTACACCAATAGCATTCATACAAATTTCCTTGTAGTTCATATGAAAGCCAGGATAAGTTCCTGATCCATGGAGTACTGAAATAGAAAAGTACTGAAATAGAAATAATCAAAGAACAGATTGAATCTTTCACATTAATTAATAATTAATAAATGGCTAAGTGAGATGCCTCGTGCTCTCAAACCTCTACATGGATTAAACCCTGGACATTATGACTAAGTAGAATCTAATAGTAAGCGAGAGACACAGACAAGATTTGAGGTGCAAAAACAATAGCTATTGGCAAGTGACATCAAAACCAATTATCAAAAAAAGTGTCATGCACTTATATCAAACATTTTTAAACAGAAATAATATTAAACAAATAGGAAAACACAAAATGAAAAATAAGGACTATTCACAATATTTTTAACTGCACCTTAGAGGAGCTACGCTGATATTAAATGCAAACGAAAAGAAAAAAAAAAAAGTATCTTCCTCCCGAAGATTATTATTTTAATCCAGAAAGCAAGAACAAAATAAATAATCAAAAATGAACCCAACAAGCAGACAGCTCACCAGCTCTCTTCCCAACCATCACCTTCCCTTCTACGAATAACTGAGGTATAATCCAAAACACACCTTACACTTTCCACACTTTTCCAACGACCAAAAGACAACCCCTAGAGTTCACACAAGGGTTTTATACTGCCTTAGGGTTTTCTTATCCAGTTCTCATGGACTGGGTCAGGAATTCTTCAATCTGCGCACATTGCAATGTCAGCTACTATCATTTGATAGAACAACGGCTAATGAGATAGGATGAAAAAAATGAATTAAAGACTCTTGATCAAAAGAGTGAAGCTGAGGTTTCAGTTCTTCAATTCAAAACGTCAGCTCCATGTTGCTTTAGTTTCCTGTGCATGATATTCACAGATTTGTTTGGAAGTATTTACTTGATAATATTTTAGCAAAAAAAGTGTGTGTTTTATACGTTTTCAGGAAATGACCGGATAACTGACGTGTGCATTATGCACAAGTAAAGAGAGGACCCATTAACGGCAGATGTTTTTCACATTATATGCCATTGTACAAGATTGGTTAGTATTGGCTTTTATCATAAACTTTTTTCTTTCCATTCTGCATTAAAACATGAGATTAAAGTTATTTCTCGACCATCACTACCAACTATTTGGATTAAGTAACATACAAAAGAAATATATATTTGAGGAGTACTCCTTAAATTAAGTATTTTTAACCCTTTTAAACTATTAGAAGTCTATTACAGTAAGGAAATAAATGTAAACTTTTGTGTAATGTGAGATAAACATTTTTAATTATTTATAAGTATTTTACTGAGACGCTCAAGTGTTCAGAATAAGTGCTTTACAACATACTCTATAAAAATTAATGAAAATGTTTAAGCATTAACGGATAGTCTGTGCTACTATAATGTGTTACATTTTACTTATTAATAAAAACTATTAAAAATGACGTGCCATTTGTTCGACAGTGCTAAAAGTATAAATTCACATAAGAAGAGACAATCATTTATGGAAACAACTGGTAAGTGAGACATAAACAATTGACATCCATGCTCAGCATAGGACTGAATTGGGTTAGAAATATCTCAGGCTCTATTCCTTAAAAGGTGTCATTTAATATAAATGCCACATTTTAGATTACGGTTTTTCTTTGTCCCAATCACAGATCTGCCTTGCAGTTCATATGAAGAGCAAAGTACTAAAGAGTGCATATAAAGTCATTAGGATTTCTCACTGTGAACATCGACTAAGTTGTAAACACCATTTTTTGATTTTTGGCATTTAATGAAGCAATATTAAATTTGAAAGAACTACTCCAAGAGCTGCTTAATGTAATGCCATTCTACTTTTTGTTTTTCAGATAGAATTCATTTCATCCATGCATCCTGTAACCATCTTGTAAGCTTATTTCACAAGGGCAGGCCAACACAGCAATACCATATAATCAAACGTAACCAAATGCTGCACTTCTAATACAATGTACTGTATATGCTTGGTCCCATGGAGGGCAATTGCAAGTTTCCTGGAGGAAAATCTACCCTTAACACTTTCACAGTGGTAGCTCCCAGTGGGACAATTCATAGAAACAAGTAATTTTTTTTTGTTTTGATGTTTTTTATTTACAATCCAAATAGCGCTTTATTTATAACCAAAAACCAATACAGAGATATACATAATTAATAGTAAACAATAGTTAATGCTGCTTGACACAAGAAACAAACACACGGATATTTAAATTTTTCTACATAAGCACTTTAACATAATTTAATATGCCAATTATTTTTAGCTTTCTTACTTTTACTGCTTTTGATGGTTTTAACATAAAATTAAATTTCTGTATTAAGTAGGATAATATTTGGAGTAGATGTCATCCAATTAATATAAGTATAAACATCTGGTCCACATCTGGGTGTGAAACAAAATAATACATCAACATCATTAAAAGAGAGCTGAACATTTAAAGATATATTTGTGAAAAGATGTGCTACCCGAATAAGCAGAGCTGTGACACAATGATGACCTCTAATTTTTTTTAATAAGGATAACAAACAACAACAATCAGGGTGCAGATTTATAAAACTTGTGCATGCACTAAAAGAGGACAGAAATTAGTATACGCAGCTTTCCATGAAAAAGTCGTGATTTACAAAAGAAAACCTGACAGGAAAACTTGCGTATATTTACGACATCTCTGACCAACCTGTACACAACATTTCACAAAACATGGGAAATGATGACACCATTGATCAACTAGGGAAATACAGCCAAACCAGCTAAATGACGACTCATGCTTATAATAATGCATATCACTAAGCCATTATTATACTGTGCTTCAATGTGAAAAAATATTTAACCTTGTATACACAGAATATTTAAGTTGCTCTTTTAATTTTAATGCTTGAATCTACATAAAGAGCTGAGTCCCCAGGTTAGCCAGAAATGTCATTTTTTGTGGTCAAATTGTATTTGGGGTGAAGCAGTACATATGTACTGTGTTTGCTTTTTACTTTTTCAAGAAAAAAAATTCAATTTCTTTTTCACTGTATGCCAAGTAGCAAATCAAACAAGTTTTTCCTAACACACCAAAAGAAAATTCACATTAGACATAAATAAACAAAAGACCTGTGTGTGTGTGTGTGTGTGTGTGTGTGTGTCTGTGTGTATGGAGCAGTCCACTCTGCTCACGCTCAAACACAGCCACTAGATGGTGCAGCACGCAGCTCACTTCTCACTATGAAAGATTTATGTGTGTGTGTATGGAGTAGTCTGCTCTGCTCATGCTCAGCCACAGCCATGGGAGTTGGTGTGAATCCTATGGAAGATGTAGTGGCTTATATACAAGTTTGACTTGCACTTGGTGAGGATGGCACATGTGTGCACTTTTACATTTGTTTGGTGCTTGCACACACCTCACTTCTAATTCAAACAAGCAGACAAACTCAGCTGTGTGGTACATGCACGTTGTACATTCATACAACAAGCTATCATACCTTTGCCTGAGATGGGTTCCAGCCTGTCCCACTCAATTTGTGCCACTGCTGCACTCGACTACACGTCCGTCTTGGACAAGATTTGATCCCTCCCAGCTGCAGAGGAGTGTCCACAACCTCTTCTCTGGGTAATTCTTAAGAGTTAGCTGATGCCTCTACAAGTTCACCAATGTAATAAAACTGCTAGGGAGTCTTTGGGTAGCTTTTATCCTGAAGACCACAAGCAGGTATTAAATGTTACAAAGAGCAAAGACAAAACCTCATAAATGGCAAGTCTGAAATTCACAGAGCATGTGAATTCAACATCTCATAACAACTAAATACTTCAGCATCTCATAATATTTTATCCATACCCACAGCAATAATGTACTCTAATGCCTCTCTTCATGTTGAGCAGTGTTGTTTCATTAATTTTTTCAGGTGAAGATACTTTATTGTATCTGTTGTGTTTTCTTTTGTGTGCAGTTACAGAGGTAATAGTCTATATCACACACATGCACATGGAAGGCAGCTAAAATGGTCAAAATCCAGGAGGTGACAGAGTGCACTAATCCTTTCTCTCTATTTTCTTTAGACCAACTACAAGAAATTCAGACTGGGCCCAATGACAACACATCCAGTTCAGGTCTTGATGATGTCACTTCCAGTTCAGTCTCGATGATGTCATTTCTGGTTTCAGTCCCAATGATGTCACTTCCTCTAACTGGCTTTAAAAATGTCATTTTTTGTGTTTTCAAAACAGTTCAGTTGTGAACTCAGCTCTATAAATAGATCCTGTTGGCTTTTTTCTCTTTACTCTACCAAATCTTCAAGTATACGGGGTGGCTACCCCAAACCTCTTTGCATCATTTTAGAGTGGCGTAGTTGGCAGGATGAATGACTCCAAGATGACCCTATTCCACAGGACCCTTACTTTGTCTTAAATAATGACCTACTTTACCAGGTAGCAGAGCACAAGGGGGAGATACTGTCACTGTTAGTCACGCTCCCGGCGGCAGGACTGTGAACTAGCATACACCTACATCCTGGGAGCCCATTTAGGCATCGAAAAAACAATTGAGTATATTAAGGGAATTAATGAGGAGGTTTGTCGCTTTTGCATGTCCTGCCCGGAATGTCAATTGCGTGAAATTCCTAGGAGGGACCGTGCTCCTCTAGTTCCCATTCCCCTTATTGATGTCCCCTTTCAACATATTTGTGCAGACCTAGTGGGACCTCTAGAACCCTTGTCTAGAGGACACAAATATATATATTAGTCTTAGTTGATTATGCTACCCGATATCCAGAAGTTGTCACTCTGTGCACAACTGCTTCTAAAGCCATCACACAGGAATTAGTAGGGGTTTTTGCACCTGTCAGCATCCCCAAGGAAGTCCTGGAAGTGGCCAAGTTACTTCAGAAAAAGCATTTAAAGACCTCGGTACATCATCCTCAAACTGATGGTCTAGTGGAGCGGTTTAACCAGACTCTCAAACAGATGCTACACAAGGTGGTGAGAGAGAATGGGAGGAACAAGCCTCTACTAGGTTTTCACCGTTTGAATTGTGATATGGATGGCAACGCCGGGGCATATTAGATATTTTAAAGGAAGGTTGGGAGGAAGACTCCCTACCCTCCAGAAATATACTAGAATATATTGTGCAGTTACGGGATAGATTCAAAAAAATTTGGCCCATCCTAAAAAGTCACATGGAAAAGGCTCAAGCAGTACAGGTCCGCTATTATGACAGAGGCACAACTCTGTGAGAGTTCCGCCCGGGAGATTGTGTCATGGTACTTGTTCCTACTTCCCACTCCAAATTACTGGCCCAATGGCAAGACCCTTAGGAAGTTAAGCAGAGGAAAGGGCTTGTTGACTATTTGGTGAAACAACCCAATCGTCGACCAAGCAAACGGGTATATCATGTCAACCTGCTGAAACTGCGGAAGGATAGGGAACCCAACCCCTCCTACAGCCAGCCCAGCTCACTCTTTGCTCACAAAACAGAACTTAACTTTGGCCCCAATTTCACCACAAAACAACAACAAGAGCTGGAAGCTGTTATCCTGTCTGTCCAAGAGGTAGTGAGCGAAAGGCCCAAACGGACCTCTGTGATTGCTCATGACACCGTGGCAGAACCCGGGGTGCTTGTTTGAGAATGCCTGTACCGACTTCCTGAGGCAAAAAGAGCTGAAGTGGAATTAAAGATTAAGCACATGCTGGAAGTAAGTGTTCCAGAGGAAAATCATGGTCCCTGGTCCAGCCCTATTGTCTTGGTCCCTGAGCCTGATGGGAGTTGGAGGTTTTCTAATGACTTCCGTCAGCTTAATCAAGTCTCACATTTCGACACCTATCCGATGCCACAAGTGGACAACCTCCTTGAGTGGTTACGGCAGGCCAAGTTCTTAACCACACTTGACATAACAAAAGGGTACTGGCAGGTTCCTTTAACAGACTCAGCGAAGGCTAAGACTGTGTTTAGCACTCCTAGTGGTCACTGGCAGTATCTTGTCCTTCCATGTGGGTTACACGGGGCACCCATGACCTCCCAGCATCTGGTGGATAAAGTGCTCCGTTCTCATAACTCCTATAGTGCTGCCTACCTGGATGATGTGGTCATCTATTCCAGAGCATAGAAGGAACACCTACAGCAGGTCCAAGCAGTATTACGGGCATTAGGCGAAAGCCAGTTTTCGGAATAATCCAAAGAAGTGCTTCTTTGGGTTAAAGGAAGCCAAATATTTAGGCTATCTGGAGGGTCGGGGTACTGTGAGGCCACAGTGTTCCAAAGTAGATGCCATACTGAACTGGCCCCATCCGAAGACCAAGAGGCAAATCCAAGCCTCTCTCATCTTAGCAGTCTGTTCTCCGATTTTCTGAGAAAACAGCGCACTTCACTGACCTAAGAAAGAAGAGGGCCCCACACAATGTGGTGTGGAATGTTACGGCAGAAACTGCATTCAGTAACTTGAAGTAGGCCCTTACGTCAGCACCGGTCTTTAAAGCGCCTAACTTCTCTTTGCCCTCCAGACAAACGCTTCAGTCACCGGACTTGGTGCCGTGCTGAGCCAAAGCGTCAATGGTGTTGGACACTCCGTTTTGTTCCTTAGTGGAAACTGTTGTACCAGGAAACAATTTATACGATGGTGGAATGGGGGGCCATGGTGATCACACAGCTGAGGTATCATCTCTTGGGCCATGAGTTCACTTTGGTTATGGATCATGCACCTTTACGGTGGATGGCCTTACACAAGGAGTCAAACCGATGTGTCACAAGGTGGTTTCTTGACCTGCAACCATACAAGTTTTTGCTCATTCATCGATGAGCATTGGTGTTGGCATGGAAAGAACCCCTTTCTCGGATTCACAACCTCTCGGTTGGGAAAGCCCAACCTGATGAGTCTGAGCTGAAGGGGGTGGGGGCGTTTCATACACATGCGTAAGGGAGGCAGCTAAAGGGCTTGATACAGGGTAATACCATGCCGGACAAGGGGGTGGCAGAGTGCACTGATCTTTTCTCACTCTCTCTCTTCTGAAGACCAACTAAGGGAAATTCAGACCGAGTCCGATGACGACACTTCCGGTCTTGGTCCTGATGATGTAACTTCCAGTTCTGGTCCCGATGATGTAACTTCCTCTAACCAGCTTTAAAAATAACATTTTTTGTTGTTTTCAAATCAGTTCCGTTGTGAACACAGCTCTGTAAAGAGATAGTTTTTTTTTTTCTCTTTGCTCTACCAAATCTTCAAGTACAGTATATGGGATGGCTACCCCAAACCTTTCTGTGGTGTCATTTGCATTATTTGACATCTATCAAAGGGTGCAATTGCAATAATCCCACATTTATGACAGCCCTGTGACACAGAAAGCATCCCACAATGGGGTTGGGGGCTGGAGTTGTGCTTGACATGGGATTGGATGAGATGGGATAGAATGAGGGCTTTGCCTAAGGCTGCAAATATGCAGCCATGTCTATAATGGCAGTAGTCTTTCAGGGTCCGATGTGATTATAGAACAGGAATTCACAACTGGGGAAACTTGTTAAAAAGTTTGTAGTTAATAGCGGCAAAAACTGCTGCTCAAACAACTACAACCACAGTGGTTCTTCCTAAAAACCCAGCCCCATTTTCCTCCATTCCATGAAAGCTATGATTGCTGCTATCAGTTCAAGAGCTCAGTTACACAAATTGGCTGAGATGTAAATATTAATTTATATCTCATTCAGTTATTTAAACTATAGCATCACTTCACTGAATTACAGCAACTAGTCATCAGAGCAGTAATATGGTCTACATACACACCATATACTATGTGTTAAAATACTGTGACTACATTTTAGTATGACATGTTCTACATGTATAATTAGACAGTAAAGTTAGTTATTGTGTAGACTTGCGCAGCCCACTCTGTGGTAATACTAGAGTGTCATTCAGCACATGTACTGTTTTCAGAATACTATGTTCTCCATCTGCTGTAGCTCATTATCAATAGTGAAAGAAACTTGCTTTAACAGAAGCTCTTTCTATCTCCATTTACTAGCTGTGACATCTCAAAATTTAGTACGAATTGATACTATACCGGATGCTTTTTCATAAACATAGCTGCCAATTCTTTGACTCCAAATGTACTGTCTTAATTGTAAATGACACTGACCACATATAGCAAAGGCAGTGAATCGCTCACTTTTCCTACAAGTCCAATGATATGCTTTAATGCTAAAGTGTAATCTGGTTTCAAAGAAAGATTTTTCCCTTGTAACATGTTGTTTATTTTTGAAAACATGCAATTGTTCTTAACACACACTACGTACACACGTTTATTTGTTGGGAGACTTTTCAGACATGGAAGATCCCATAAATGTAGACTTAATATTGATCATTCACCAGTGCACTAGCACTCTTTGCTGTTTAAATCACCGCCCCTACTCTGAGCACTATCTACACTAGACTTTGGATTGGTTTAGAAATGTGATGCTCAAGTCAAATTGTTACTCAGTCACTTAAAAGTGAATTCATTCATGGTTGTCTTGTCTCTGCTAAACTATAAAGGCTGTGAGAAGTTGTTTCAGCACCCGTTATTGAGTTAGAGGCAGTACAAGTTACCATTACAAATCAGCAGCTTCAGTGCTGGCAGCAGGAAATTCCATAAAATTAGGCAAGTCGGAACCTACTAAGTAGTCTTGCTAAATAAGTGGTCCATCTGAGGTCCCATTCACACCTAAGCATTTTTCTAGTATTGTAGCGTTTGAACAGAATGCTCCTAAACCGCTGGAAAAATTGCATTCCATGGTTTTCAATTACATTATTCACACCCTATGCGTTTTACCTTTTTAAAAACTAAACTGATACTTTATTACTACGTTTCTGTTACCGGATTGTACATGGGACACTTTTCTGCTTGGCTGTGCGATTGAGCACTGAAAATGATCGGCCCACCGTGCACCACGAGTGCTTCTTGCCTTACACACAGGACTGCTACGATAATCACAGGTTCACAATGACCTTAAACTGGTTCGATGAAATTCACCCGTCAGCAAATGAAGAATTGAAGATATAAGAACGTAATGTATGTTCAGTTCTTAGGTGATGATTACTGCTGTGCACGATAGTCATTTCCTCACTAGCTATTACTAAATCGGTTCACGGGCACTTGCATAAAATTGCATCAACAGCACCAGGCGGATGGGGGGGGAGGGTCAAATAACGCACTATTTTTTTACCCACATATCACTACTTGCGTGTTTTTCAGGATGATGCCTTCTTCATAGACAGCCTGGAATTGTCCTCTGGACTGCCAGTGTTGCAGAACGCATTTACTCACGACACCAGCAACATTTATCAGCAAGAATACAAGCAATACAAGACATCCTGAAACCAACAATCACCTCCCAACACCACAAAACCTCACTGCCTACAGAATGGAAATGTCATATTGTGACAAATAGACACGCTCGATTATCAAGAAAAGCATTGTTACTCCTTTTCTTTATACTGGTAGCGTTGCACATACAGGTAATGCTGACAATCGCTACAAAAAGCAATATTCAAATTAAACCCTTTTCTTTTCCATCTGACCCCATACCATGACGGCATCAGTGGTAGACAAACTCAGCCCATAACACACACGCACACCAAACTGAACGTCAAAGTAATTAGAATTAAATGTCTAGCTTTAGATGCAGTACAGCAGAGCATCCAGGGATGTCAAAGTCCGTCACTAAAAATATTACCTGCAAAACGCTTCTATGAAAACTGGAAAAATGCTTGAAAAACACTCAAAATACACCTGAAAGGCACCTTAAAAACGTCCCAAAACTTGTGAAAGACGCTTGCAAAAAGCCTTGAAAAATGCTAAACAAGCACTAGAAATATACAACACTCAAATGATAATGGACCCTGAAAGTGCGATGAAAAGTGAAAGAAGCAGGTGGGTCGGTAATGACGATTTATGCAAACTGCACCAAATTACAGTAACAGCAGGTGAGTGGGGTAGTGATTTAAAAAAAAATGTGGACTCTCCTAAATCTTAAAAGCATCCACGTTAATCTGAGGTTTTTTACACTTGTTTAACTTGGCGATTTACGCGGCGCATAACAAACACATTTTCGGTTTTCAATGTCTTAAAGTTATTGCAATGTAGGCAAATTTGGTTATAAAAAATAGGCACATAAACTAAAAATACAAACAAAATCTAGAAAGAAGAAAACCTGACCTGACAAACAGCGTGCAGAATCAAAGCGGAGAGGTTTACGTCACGACATCACGTGTTCCTTAAGTGAGATATGATTAGCTGACAGTCCATCGCGCGCGAACAAATTTTATCACGTGGTATACGTTTCTCACTGTGTGCCTATGGAACGCCGTTTGGTCATAAATGGTACACTTTAAAGAGTGCCCTCTACACTTGTTTTGCGTGTAAAAAGGTGTTTGCGGCTTTTAGTTTGTCAGTTTCGCTCAATCTCATTACAAAATATGGCTCAATAAACCAAACACACAATAAGAATCGTCTTTTTCTTAAAGTTTCAGCGGTCGGAACTGGGAGACAAGTAAACTTTTTTCACGTTGTCATTATGGGGTGTTGTGTATAGAATTCTGAGGAAAAAAATGAATTTAATCCATTTTGGAATAAGGCTGTAACATAACAAAATGTGGAAAAAATACTTTCCGGATGCACTGTATATATATATATATATATATATATATATATATATATATATATATATATATATATATATATTCTTTCTGCTATGTTTACATTTCATTTGCTGCCTGAAACTTCTGTGTATTCTATTTTCTTTGTAAAGGTTATGTGCCGTTATTGTTGTATTGTATTTTTTATTGTCATTGCATAAATAAAAACAAATACATACATAAAACAGAGATTATTGTAAGTCAGATGAGTTCAACATCATGGAGATCTTGACAGAAGAGGCTTTTTCACCTTGTCCTCTTTGTCCAGCTCTTCCCATTATAGATGACCATGATCCTAAAGATTTGCAGAACAACCTGACAGCCCCAGATTTCGGTAAAAATAATAATATGCAGTATTTGAATAGAAATGAGTATATAACATTGGGTTTTCACAATTTTTCATGTTTTAACTCCATCTCGGTTTTCCCCTGAATTGTGAGAAACTGACCAGGTACTGTACAGGTTTAATTTAATTGGATATAAAAACAATGTTTTGAATAGTTACTGATTTCAGTGTAGAGGCAGGCAAGTATTGTAGAGCACCCATGTAGCATTTTAGGGATTGGCAACAAAATAAATAAACAGCAAAAAGTGTTATAAATACAGGAAACTGTCCTTTATTTCTTACAATCCCATTATGGATTTGCTGTGTTAAGAGTTTATTTTTAATCATTTCACTGCAGTATTTATTATGAATAATCATTAATATCAACTTTGCCTTGATTTTAATTTATGTATTTATTATTGTCATTTTTGCCATTTCAGATTGTTACTCCTTGTCATGAATATCAGCCTGTTGTTGTTATCAACTTCACTGTTTTTAGACCACTACATACAACTTTGCATTTGATTTTTGAAACCAAAAAAGGCTACATTCTTACTGCAGCTTTATTGCCATTTTTTCACTCATGTGACAGAAGTGTGTTGTTTGTGAATAACTGTGATTAGCAAAAAAAAAACAAGATGCAATCAAAACTTTTCAGAAAGGATTACACTGCTCTCCTAACAATTGTTTTTCATCCAAACCTGCCCTTTGGGCCTCTTATTTCTAAGGACTTAACACTGGCAGTGATAAATGTGCACAAACCAACAGCTCTGGGGTTTCATTTCCTGTTTAGCTTCTTCACCATTGAGATCTTGCAAATTTGCACACATTCTGCACTGAAACAACGTAAAGTAGAGCAGCAACCAGCTGACAAGATTGTTTTATTAATTTTGCCCAGGTGGGGCACTTTTAGGGTAGACACCAGTACTACTATAAGATTTGGATCTGCTGCAAAATTAATTTGTGCAGTCAAAAAAAAAAAACAAACCAAAAACAATCAGATATGAGTCACAAATCAGAGTGTGGCCGTAGCCTTAAAAGACTTGTGCTTCTTCTTGAAGTGACTGTTCGATGTTCAACAGCAGCATCTAAAAAATATTAAGTTTGTGGGATCACTAAATCTGGGATCCAATGTGAAGGTTTTTTTTTTTTTTTTTTCCTGGGAGAGGCCCCGCCTTCACTGTTGGGGGTGGGGTATACGATTTTTGTGCTACAGCAGTGGTCAGAGAAGTGCTGTGTGAGGGTCGCAGATCCCACTTTGTACATGAGCAGTCAGAATGTGTCTGAATGGAAAGTACTGTATATTAGTGTAGCTGCCAGTGGGCCGCTGCCTTTGAATTTGCTATTGGCTAAGGGCGTTATATGCTTGCCTGCCTGGCTGCAGCGTCAACTGGGTGAATAGTGTAAGGTTAAGACCGTTAGCCCTGCATTGTATCTGCCATCCAGCAGGGACCAAATTGAGTAACAAATGTCAATTTAGCCACAGCTGTGTAGCATTGTAAAGAAGCAGGCAACCCTGAACGAGTAGCACACACTAGCCGCTGGGGACAGCAAGCGAAGTGCTAAATAATTACGCGGATGGGGAGGGGGTTTATAAACTTGGACAAGGGCGGCGGACAAGCTCCATCCACAGCAGACATGACAGAACAAAGCTTCTGCCTGTCAGTATCCTGGCCTCCCTTTCTTTACAAATCACACTTAATGGGGCTTCAAATGCCCACATCGGGGCAGCTACTTTATGATTGTGACACATCCAGCAGGACGGAGCCCCTATAAGCCACTCTGTTACCATGGTAACTGCCTCTAGGGCCTCCCCCTGCTGAGCAGTTGAGAGAGGCTTGCCTGGCATTAGATGCGACACCAGAAACCACCGAGGGGCCAACACTTAAAGTGTGAAAACACCTTGAATCCGTCACAAACAAATGAGAATGACCTCTGGACTGAAAAGCTGCTTCCCTGCGGCTGCCATTTCTGGCCTGGGCTCTGTGGAGAGTGGGGATGGGGAGGGGGCAGGTGCACAGGCCCTGATCTCTTGGCTCACATCTAATTAAACTGGAAGTGCCTTCGGGGAAATGCAGAATAGAAATTAAATGATAGTTTAGTTCCACTTAATAAGTGTGTGCAAGTTCCTTCGTAATGAGATGACATTTTTCTTAATTAAATTTAGTTTTGTTTTCTTTTGTTCAACATGCACCCTAACAAATTTGCAGCTGCTGCATCCTTAAATGCCAAGAAGTCATAAGGGGGACAAGTCACTGGTAGTCCTCAGGTTGACAAACATTTGCTACCAGGTGAACGCCAGTAATGGGCAATGGGAGAAAAAGCTTTTGAGTTGGGTTTCTTAAAACATTTTAATCTGAGGACGCAAATAAAAAAAAAAATCAGTACCATACTAGGACTCAAGAAGAGGATTATTACGATGATAACAGCGGGAGACGTACATAGACAGATAACAATGGCCATAATGTAATAAAAAAACAGCGAATGTTTTTGCTTCCATTCAAGCATATTTCTCACATGGATATTAGTCAAACAGAAAAGTGGGAAGCAAATACACTGTTAATAAAACAATAATTATCATTTAAAACAGTGAACAGATTATCACTGTCAGAGTAAACGCTTAGTGTGAAAATAAATCCCCCATAAAGGGTGTAGTGTGAGGGTAAGATCAGTTTTGAAAGGACGGTATGAATAGCCATTTAAACTAGTCACTTAACTCATGGCATTAGATAAGGAATAACGTCGTAAAAATATTTAATCAATGCAGTTTATTTATTTTATCTTAAGTAACTTTTTTTTAATAACTTTCTTCAAATGGGCTCCACTGTTAAATGCATTTACATTAAAATCATTTACATTTTTCTAAATGAGTTTGTAAATTGTTCCAACACCTCTGCTTTAATTTAACAATTTAATAAACTGCTTAATCACATTAACTACTGTAAATTATTACTAAACCATGTGTACACTATTTGTATTTTATATGGGTGACAGAATAAATCTCGATAAATAATTTGACTAAATGTCTAGTTTGAAATGTTTAGTCTAACAGTAGTCGTGCTTAATGTCAACCTTTTGAATGTCACTTTGTTGTCTACCCACCATGTGTATTATTATTCGCATTAGTGATGCTCATTGTGGCTTCCAGCCTAACCAACATAAAACTATACAGTGGAACCTCGGTTCACGAACGTCTCGGTACACGTATAAATCGGTTTTACGACCAAAAAGTTCACCAAACTTTTGCCTCGGTTCATGACCACACACTCAGTATACGAACAAGCCAGTTTCCCTTTCGGTTTGTATGTGTTCAGTCTCTCCTTGTGCATTTCCTGTGCAGCGAGCAAGAGAGAGAGAGCGAGAGAGCGCGACACACACATGAGTGAGAGACACACACACACACACAGGCAGCGCGAGACAGAGAGCTGGACGCATAAGGTAGAGAAGGCAATTAAAGAATGCACTGGGCTTGATTTTGTTTTCACTTCTGTTTACAGCGATCGGTTCGTAGCGTGCATTGTTGCAATGTTACTTTTCTTGGTGGTTTATTAAATTACAGACTTTTCCAAATGTTAATATTTTTTCCCTGTGCTTAAAACTCATTAAAAAAGTGTTTTTAGCCAGCGGTTGGTAGCGCTATAGCACGAACTATTGCAGTGTTTGTTTTCTCTGTTGTTCAAAGTTTTTTCAGTGTTATTCAATGTTTTTACATTTAGTTTACTATTATGCTGTACACTGCGGTGGGTTGGCACCCTGCCCGGGATTGGTTCCTGCCTTGTGCCCTGTGTTGGCTGGGATTGGCTCCAGCAGACCCCCGTGACCCTGTGTTCGGATTCAGCGGGTTGGAAAATAGATGGATAGATTATGCTGTGCATTCTATGGTTTAATTAACTATATTTGTGCTTAAAAACTTAAAAAAAAAATATATATTTACATACGGTCCGTATGGTTTGGAACGGATTAATTGTATTTACATAAAATCCTATGGGGGAAATTACTTCAGTTCACGACCAAATCGTGTTACAACCAGAGTTTTGGAACGAATTATGGTCATGAACCGAGAATCCACTGTAACTGACACTTTTGAGTTTTTTTTTTTGCAGTGAACAGCAACTTTTCATATTATCCCGGTGTTCACACAGTTTTCAACTGTCCAGCAAATATGCCCTTCATACTGCCAGTAGATGGACATTTATTGAACCACTTTAAAATATTGTTATGAGAAGCAATTTTTATTTGCTGAGGTATGATAAACTTTTTAACGTTTAAACGTAAAAGTTCCTTGCACCTCTGTTACAGATTTAGATTCAGTGTGTGTTATAATAGTAAACATACAATGAGATCTGGCAAGTTGTCCATGGCCACTGAACGTGCATTTAGCATATAGTAGTGCTACCACAGCTGGAATTCTGAATGGCATTACAACCCAGGGCTTCGAGGGCTGTTCTCCAAAATGAATCAAGATACATGGCAAATATTTGTTCTTTGTTTTTCAGAAATATATTCCTGCTGCTAAAGTGGAAAATTCAGTCCTCTTTAACTACTTTACCTAAGATCATTTGTACACTTAATTGCACACACACTGTCATCTCCTAGTTTATGTGTCTTAAACTGCAGGTTTTGACAGAGGATGGCTATGGCACAGCATTTGGGGTAGCGATACGGGCTTTTGGAATAGAACGTGTTACTACACGGTCATGAGGTGACCCATCACAAACATGTCCGTGATCCAAACTTTATAAGAAACACTACTCTATAGGCACAGTATGTCTGCTAGAGTTTATTCTCAAATACATCCTGCTCTTCAGAGTTTAGGTGACTTGTTGTCTGCCCACCCTTGTACATCATTATTCACATTAATTATGCTCATTTCATCCTTCTGCCCAACCAACGTAACTGGCAATTTTTGGGTTTTTAGCAAAGCACAAAACTGAACTGAAAGGCACTAAGACACAGAACTATCCTGGAAATGTTTAGCAGATGATACCAAGTGCTGGACAGAGTATTCCTTATGGAAAAAGGTGCTCTGTGCGATATTCAAAGTTCAGTGGTGCTAATCCCTCAAAACTCTATTTTAATTCCAGATTTTAATGTGTCAAAACAGGACAAACACCGAGGGGGGTGAATACTTTCATAAGGCACTGTATCCAGAGTTTCAAAACTTGAACAGCTCAGTGGGATATGTTCTGAGGTGCAACAAAGTTATTTCTCATTCATACATTTAGTATTCCTGTTTTACAATCTCTTTCATAATAAGCACACTCCCAAACTAGTGTTTACGATGTACTGTAACACTTATAGATTGTGGAACGACCACCGGACACAGACAGGCAGACAAGTTTAAAAGTACCACCACACGTTTATTTTACACTACTATTTACAATTAAATTGCCACACAACCCACAGACTCCCCCAAAGTCCAGGCCTCTCTCACTATCTTCAGGCCGCCTCCTTGCCTCTCCTCAAGACCTTGTCTTGCTCCTCTCCCGACTCCAGCCCTCGAATGGAGGGAGGCGGCCCCTTTTATAGCCACCCAGATGTGCTCCAGGTGCCTCCCGACAATCTTCCGCCGGCACTCCCCAGTGTGGCGGAAGTGCCGGCTGCGTACCCAGAAGATCTGGGTGTCCCCGATCCTCTTCTCCCCAGCACTTCAGAGTGTGGCGGAAATGCTGAGGTCCAGGGCTCCGTAGGCATCGGAGCGCCCCCTGGCAGTGACCACAGGGCCCTACAGGGCTGAGCTTCAAAGCTCTCTACCCATGGTCCCCAAAGCAACCAGGGTGGTCGCCCCCTCATGTTCTGGAGGAAGCACAAGTCCTCCTCCAGTCCTCCCGGGCGTCCCAGCTGGGTACCACCCCCAGCTGCGTGCCACAAGATAAATAGATATAGTACTTTATTCATTCCCTCTGGGAAACTTTTATGACAATTCATACATTTTTGTTTTCATTTTCTATCCTGCTTAACCAATATAGGGACACCGGGAGTCGGCGTCCATTCTGGTAGCAATGAGTGCCATGGGGGAACCAACCTTGTCATTAAGATAATGGATGAACAAATGGATGATTTTTCATATTATTACTCAAAAAACCCCTTTCACTGTGGGACTGGTGATTTTTTTCCATGTGACTATGGTTCTTTAGGTAAAAACAAACTTCCTAACATTTGTGTGAAATCTACCCTTAACAAGTTTTCAACTGGGCCCCCATGTTTTAATAATAATAATTCATTACATTTATATAGCACTTTTCTCAGTACTCAAAGTGCCATCCACACAGGGAGGAACCGAACCCACAATCTTCCACAGTCTCCTTACTGCAAAGCAGCAGCACTACCACTGCGCCACCTGTGAGGACTGTTGGAGAATTTATTTTAAAATAACAACTGGGATCTACAGTCCTAATTCTTTTCATAATTTGAAACACCTTGATCAGGTGCCCTCTTATTCTTCAGTTGCTTAAACTGAAAAGGTTCAGCTTCTTTAGTCTCTCCTCATAGCTGATAGCACTCAGCTCTGAAATCAGCCCAGTTGCTCTCCCCTAGACGTTCTCTATTGCTGCTGCACACAGTACTCCAGGTGAGGTCTCCTTAGTGCATTATATAACTTAAACATAACCTCACTCATACTCCAGTCATCATGATATATAATGCTTGTTCGCTTATAATAATAATACTACATTTTATTTATATAGTGCCTTTCCCATGCTATCATTTTCAAACTTAACCTTCTTATTGATTATATTCTTGTCCAGATTTTTTACGAATATTAAAAAGAGCAGCAGCCCCAGCCTTGACCCCTGAGGGACATCACTTTTAACATCACCTAATTCTGGAAAAGTTCTCATCACCATAAACTATCGCTTCCTGTGTTTAAACCAGTTTTGTACCCTGTTACGGACCTCACCCTAAATTCCTACTTCTTTTAGTTTTGACTCTAAATCAAGATGTGTCTTATATTGTGGCCTTACTAATAAGCACCATTTTATACAGCAGCTTTGCTAACAAGGAAATGATTCACAACCAGCAGTAATTTTAAACAGATCTGGATGTGTGTTTGTCTTCTCCATTATACTAGGGCCATGTCCAGGGTGGTTTTCCATTTTGCACTCCTTGTAGCTGGGACAAGCTCCACCACCCCACCCACAGCTAAGAACAGGATTAAGTGGGTTTCAGAATATATTTTGTAACACATTTGCTTCAAATATTACAAATCAGTCTCATTTTTATGAATTACACCTTTTGTAACTAACCACTATCAAAAATCAGCATTTGTTATACTGATAGTGCTTTTCTTGATTAACAAGATTATAGAACGCCTTTCCTAATAAGTCAATGAAGACTTTGTCATCTGTAGGGAGTACTTTTGAGTGATCCCCTGACCCTGAGCAGAGCAGAAAGGTCATTTCCCAGATCCCATTGTGGGGTTATGAATTATCTCACTAATGCAGAGCTACTGCCCTCTAGTGGGCTGTGAAACTAGTGCAGTATTCTCAAATGTAATATCAGCCCTTCCCCCTTCCATATTCTGTGCATCCTGACTGCATCCCATCCAGAATTTACAACAAACTGTAGTTCTATTTGCCATTCCAGCTTCATTTACAGTTTTTACTTTGACTTTTATATGGATGAATGAAGCACGTGGGTGACTTTCTGATTTCTTTCTCCAGGCGGCACTGGGTGTTGTACCAAAAAAGACACCAATTCAGCCAAAAGCTCACATTACAAGACAGACCAGATCGTTGATCCTGAAGCTTGTCTTGGCTCACAGTAGGAGTCACATCTGTCACGAGTGAGACCTGTAGACGCTGGCAAGGAACAGTTAATTCCATTGCTGGAGACACGAGAGACTATCATTTTCTCCTAGCAGACATATTCTTCAGAGTCAGGAAGCTGGAAACGCTACAAACTGGGCTGTATGATATTCGGAGAAAGCAGGTCTGATGATGAGAGACATGCGGAAAGGCAATTTATACATAATTGAGCTATCCTCTCCAGAGGCCATTAAACTGTGCCACTTCTCAGAGTGACCTACATAGGAGCAAGCTCTTCTTCGGGCGGTTCGCCTCCAAGAAAATATTCTGAAAGGAATAACGAGCTGGAGTCTTTTGTGATTTTTCAGTACATAAACAGTAACATGGCTCATTTCGCTCTAATCCACTTCTGATTTTCTCAAAAGTTATCCTTTTATCACCCTCTGTAATGACATTGCAGTGTGTCCCATTTAGGCTGGGATCCCATAGACTGTTGTAGGCAACTAAGGTTATGAGGAGAGCTGCTGGAAGGGCTGCTTCTCAGAGGGGAATGATGAAAGAAAGGAAAGTTTGAAAGTGTTCAGAACATGGAATTTAAAGGAATACTCCATCCATAAATTATATTTTTTAATATACTAGGGGGCTTTGCCCCTGCTCGCTTCGCTCGCCAAACCCCAGGCCTACGCTACGTGCTAACCTCACATATGGAGATGCGGATGTACAATTTACTTACTATTTTACATTACAGGAAGTAATTAACCATATTAAAAAATAGTAAAACGTAATAATTTGAAAGTAAATTATGTTTCATGTTGCGTTAGAGTTATTCGTTGGGTAATACGATTTTGTTCTGTTTGGCTTTGAAATTAACAGGCAACTACTTTTTAAACTTACACTTTTACAGTAAAACTTCAGTAAAAACAATTTTTTGAATTAAACTTTTGTCAATATTGCATTGAATTTTCATTCTGTATTTGGACTTTCATTATGACAATGCAACGTATAACTGCCCATGTTTAAATAAATAAATTATTATTGCATATTATTAATTATTAAATAAAATGACTTTTTCAAATGTTTGGCTCAGAGATTTGTTAATTGTCTTTGCAAAAGCCATTCTAATGGGAAACTGTAAACATTTTAATATGAATGGCATATCAAGATCTCCTTTGGTATATAATGTTATCCGTGGAAGATGTACTACATTACCTTTCTTGGACACATCCTTCTTTCTACAGTAATTCGTGCAGTGGAAGACCAGATGGTGTTAGCAGTTGTAGATATTCTACGGGATATTGTAAGTCAATGTTTTCATCTTCCACACGATCACCACCAACTGTTTCAGCATAGTCTATTGATATGCATTTAACCAATTTGTTGTGTAACGATAAACATTTTTGGCGTAAATCCATTTGACTTCATCATTTCTTGGTGGTAGGATTGCCCGTGTACTCATTTTTTCTGTTGATAACCCTTCATGATGAAATTCTTCAATAAGATTTGGACATAATATGCCTTTCTTAAATTGGGAACTTAAAAGTGAGGAAAACGTTAAAATTTATAAGAGCTGCAAGAGCAGGAACTGTGTCTGACAAAAGCATTGACACGAAAGAGAGGTGAGAATACCGTGTGTGGTTGAAAATGGTTGAGAGGAGGGTGTGACTTGAAAAAATCTCATGGCCAAAGTCTCGTGGGACTTGAAAAAATCTCTTCAAAAAAGTCTTGTCTTGTTGCAGGATTTTTTATATAATAAAAAGATTAATTATACCATGTAGTTTGTCGTGGTGGGCAACAAAAATTTTTAATCTCATGTTTTAGTGAATAAAGGATATAAAGTTTCTGCCAGAACAAGACCCATTGGACAATAGCAAGCAATATGAACCATCCATGAAAAAGTCTTCAGTTACTCATATAGCATAGTCCACACATCAAGTCATCCAGCTGTATGCTCAAAACATGCAAAATGTGTATATATTTACTAAAATATTGTTAAATTGATAACTCCTGGAAAATAAAAGTAGTCCATAAACAGGAAGCCTCTTCACATGGGATCTCACTTTTGAACTAAATTTGAAAAATATACATATTTTACATGTTGTAAGCAAATGACTGGATGACTTGACATATAGATGATGCGTCATGAGTAAAGTGTGATTTTTTTTTTATATACATTTTAAGATATTTTTCTGTTGTCAAGCATTGGTCCCCATAGATGCCTATTCTATTAGAAACTTTGTTATCTCCATTCTGCCTGAAAACATAAGAGTAAAATCTCAGCCACCACTACAAACTTCATGGGGTAAATAACATATTAAACAATATCACTTTTGAGTAGAGTATTCCTGTCATCAGTTCTGTGCGGAGTAACAATTTATTGGTTCCATTTTTGTTGTTGGCTGAGGCCCAAGTTTAAGACTGGTCACTTGCCTTAATCTAAAATAGCAAGAAGAGAAAAAAATGATAATGAGGACTTGAAAGCTCTGTTAGCTGGCTCATCCGACTGTTCAACGTTTTTTGAGCTGTCTACCCTTTGACTGAAGAGTCAATAGAGAAAAAAGCAGGACATTCTGCTCATTTCAAATGCAAATATTCTCAAATAAATCTTTAACAGAGACATATTTGGAATATGACCACTCTAATATATTGTTTCAAACATTTTGCATTTCTTAGAAGCTTCCTTTGATGCTGTAGATGACAGAGACTAGTCTAAAGATAAGCAATTCTCACCACATTTAATGTGCAGCAAAACTCTGTTTTTCACTAACAAATATTGAGAAACAAATAGCGTTTTTTTTTCTTCCACTGATATCTCTCATTTGACAGTAGAATTTCATTCACTATTCAAGGAGTAGATGTTGAGGTGGTGCACTCTTACAAATACTTGGGGGTCCACATCAAGTGATATTTTAGACTGGTCACAGAACACAGAGGAACTATAATAACAAAGAGTAGAGCAGGCTTCTTTTCCTTAGGAGACTACATTCCTTTAATGTGGGAAGTGACATCCTTTACATCTTCGACACCTCTGCATTAGCCAGTGCGATTTTCTACGCTGTGGTGTGCTGGGCTGGTAACATCAGTTCCAAATCAAAAAACTAATTAAAAGGGCAAGTTATAGGACACACTCTGAACCCCTTGAAGGTCTTAGTACAAGACAGAATTAAAATGCTTCACATTCTCTCTCTGTGACAAACTAACACTGAGGATTTTTCAGCCAACAAATTATTCAGCAAAAGTGTGTCAAGAAACACTACAGGGGTCCTTTATACCAACACTAATACATCTGTATAATGTCTCACTGGGACTGAGAAAGTCAAGTCAGTCATTCTGGTGTGTATTCAGACCATAGTGTGCGTGTATATACTGTATATATATATATATATATATATATATATATATATATATATATATATATATATATATATATATTTATTTAAAGAGCTTCTGTAAAAAGCCAAATTTTTCATGGGGACAAATAAAGATCGATCTGTCTATCTATCTAGAAGTTTAGTTCCTGATTAGTATTAATGTGCATTAATTTGTGTAAGCTTGCTTGTCATTTAGTATTTAAATAACATTTAGACATTTTGTTGAGCTGCCCGAAATTTTGTTAAATGCTAACTAAATAAATTTTCTCTTCTTAGCGCAGGGTTCTCAAACTCCAGGTTTTCATTCTAACCCTTTTCTTAATTAGTGACCTGTTTTTGCTGCTAATTAACTTCTTTTTAATTAATTGTAATTGACTTGCACTTGAAGACTCAGACCATTTAATTGTTTTTTTCCTTAATTAGCTGCCAAACAATAGTGAGATACAAAATGAGCCAAAACATGACCAGCAAACTGTGACCATCATACAATATCTGAAAATAAGAAGGGTGGATGTCTCAGGAATGTTGATCTGCTCAGGTCCATGAAACATTTGACCAGTGCTCTTAGAAAAGAGAAAATCAACAATTTCAGAAATGTCTGCTATTACACAATGTGAGCAGCAACAAGCCATGGAATTAAAGAACGGTTTTAATCAACAACAAGAATCTGCGCCTATTTGAGCAACTGGTTGGAGTGAAATTAGTTAGAATTTGAGGCCCTCACTTAGTTGCTCTTCTGTTTGCTCACTCACTTCACATTTCATTTCTGTTTGGGTGACGTTTAAGGAAAGACATGAAGCAATTCAGAGGAAGGATGAAGAAATTCAGGGGAACAAATCTTTAAAAACAAGTCAATTAAAATGAATTCAAAAGAAGTTAATTAGTAGCAAAAACAGGTCACTAATTAAGAAAAGGGTGAGAATGAAAACCTGCAGCTACGGCGGCCCTCCAGGACTGGAGTTTGAGAAACCTGCCCTAGCGTGACTTGCTTTATCCTGGTATAACATTCCCAGCATTGCCAATCATGTAACTGTCTTGGCGATCACAATCCTAAATATGCATCAGAGACACGAAAAGAAATTTGAGGCTGAGCAGTGCTTGGAAAGTGCATATCCTCAACCACTTCTGCAGGGATCAAGAAAGAGCGGTTGCTACATAACGTTGGGTTTGGGGGGTGGCTATCGTGTGGTGTAGAAAACACAGGAATGTGCATGTTGGTGTATTTTAGTTTGGTTTTGTGTGCAAAATATGCAGCATGTCACCTTTTTAAAAAAGACACTGCACTTCACTGTGATAGTGTATGTGAAAGATATAAATAGAACTGATTTGACTGGGGTGTGATGGGTTACACACATGAAGGAGGTGCTGAAGAGAGCACATGTTAACACAGGAGTGTGAATGAGGGATCAGGGAGTGGTATTCATTGTTTTCCAAAAAAAAACAACTTATAACCTCCATAAAACTATTTATTGAGTTTCCCATCCTATTGCAAAGTTTGCCTGTGTTACAAATGTTAATGTCGGTTTTGTGAAACTGTCTGTGAATTGAAACTTGCCTTTGTCACTTATCCCTATGGGGACAATTATATTAAAAAACACTGGACTTTGGTTAGGCTGTGTTTATATTTAAGTAAAACACCCTGCACAAAGGAGAATAATATTGAAAATAATTAATACCAACCTGTAAATACTGTGTACAGGTATGCTATTTTAATTTCAAATAATATAGAAATACGTATATGAGCAGTTTGAGACAATTCTCATCGCAAAGAAGTAAATTAGTAAATGGACTTGGAAATGATGTTTGCCAACTCAGAAGAACAGTCAAAAACACTCAAAACTAGGAGATTAAAGAAAAATCAATCATCAAGCCCAGAGCACGAGAGCAAAATTCTGTGTTTGAGAAATCAAAGCAAGACTCCAGAGTAAACATTGTCTATTCCTAATTTACTCGCCATCATGACCTGATTTGAAATGGAAAATGTGGGCGCTGATTTTAAGGTACTGCCTCCATTCCATCATTCGGAGCTTCACAGTCAAAACACATGAATGGCAACAAGGGCTGTGCCCAAAAATAACATGCAACCATGAAACAAATGTCACCGAGAAAATGATAAATATGAAACAATAGAAATTCATTATTTTAGATAAATAATAATAAAACTTATTCCTAATGGAACAAAGCTCAGATTCAAGTCATTACTTCCTTAAACAATGGAGTCTGTTAATCGTTGTGTATTTCTTTGTTTTGAAACAACCTGCATTTCCTCTCATGTACAGCCCTGGTGAAAAAACAATGACTTAGCAAGTGTTAATTCATTCCTAAAAATCCTGCATTAACGGCCATGTAAGGCAGACTTTAACAGTGTAGAGACATACATAGCACCATCTGCTTGTGTGCTGTGGAAATGCGTGTACTGCAGAAGCTCAATGACTTTCCTGCATTAAACACCTCATATGAACCTGACAAAGCATGGAACGCAAAAGTTATTGGGTGACCGAAGACTAATAATTACTAACAGGTAATCCACATGAGGCCGTTCAGGCCCGGCCAGTACTTGGATGGGAGACCAACCAGTAAAAGCTTGGGTCATTGTTGGAAGAGGTGTTTTTTTGTGGCCAACAGGTGGCGCGTACATACCCTGTGGTCTGTTAGTGGATCCCAGGGCCCCAGTGCAGTGATGGGGACACTGTGCTGTAAAAATGGTTCTGTCCTTCAGGTGAGATGGACACCTGAGGTGCTGATTCTTTGTGGTCATTAAAGATCCTTGGGTTTCCTTCATAAAGAGCAGGTTATATCTTGATGTTCAGGTTAAATTTCCCAGCTCAGCCTAGCCATTCTGGCTCCCAATCATGCTATCTATCTATCTATCTATCTATCTATCTATCTATCTATCTATCTATCTATCTATCTATCTATCTATCTATCTATCTATCTATCTATCTATCTATCTATCTGTCTGTCTGTCTGTCTGTCTGTCTGTCTGTCTGTCTGTCTGTCTGTCTGTCTGTCTGTCTGTCTGTCTATCTATCTATCTATCTATCTATCTATCTATCTATCTATCTATCTATCACCAATTCACCGCCTAATAGATAATGTGTGGTGAGCATACTGGCACAAAAAAATGTCTGCCATCACATCATCCAGGTGGATGCTACACATTGGTTGTGGTTGTAATGGCTCCTCATTCACTATTGAAAGCACATTCAATAGTGAGAAGGAAGGAAAAAAATAAAAATGAGAAAAATAAGGAAATATTACAAAACAATGGATTTTGCACCATATGCATAGTTGCTAATTATTAAAAAACTCAGTGTGGGCTGTGCAGTTCATGATGACAATTTTAAACAGAAAAATACACTATCAAGGACATTGGCATACAAGATATACGTAACATTCTCAAATCCAATCCACCTGCAAGTCTTTGGAAAGGGGGAGAAAACTGGAGCACCCAGAGGAAACCCACACAGACACAGGGAGAACATTCAAACTCCACACAGGGACAATAAAGGATTCACAGTGAATGCTGTGATGGTGAGCTTCCCAGGCTCTGCAACAAAGCACACCCATGTTGAAACATTCCCACCACCATGCCCAACAGTTGTTATCAGGTTCTGCAGGTCAAAAGCTGTCTTTGGTTTTCACCAAACATATCTTCTGGGACCATTGCCAAAGAATTCTATCTTTGCCTCTTCTGTCCAGACCAAATTTTCCACAACTCCTGATCTTTGCTCTGGTGTTCATGGACAACTTCTAGTCTTGCCCTGATGTTCCTTCTGGGCAGCAAAAGTTTCCTCCTGGCACACCTCCCTTGTCAATCAGATTTCTCATTCCAATGCTAGACTCATGCACTTTGACATCAACAGTGACAAGAACTTCAGTACCTGAGAAATTCTGGGGTTCTTAGAGACATCTTAGAGACATCTTTTCACATTTTGCCTTCTACTTTCAGGCTGAACTTGCTACATATTTTGTATATACAGTGGATTCAGAAAGAATTTTGACTTCTTTATGTTCTGCACACTTTACTGTGTTGTAGATTTAACTTTAAATGGATATATTTGCCATATTTACCCATCAATCTACACTCATTAACCCATAAAGACAGATGTGTTTTCAGAATGGTTTGCAAATCTTTTGTATCTAGACGTTCTCAGACCTTTGCTGTGTCACACCAAATTGTGGTCTGGTGTCTCCTGTTTGCTGTAGATTATTATACTTTAATTGAGTAACCAAGCAAGAAGGGCCTTGGTCAGGGAGGTGACCAAGAACCCAGTGTTCACTCTAAGAGAGCTTTAGACGTCCTCTGCTAAGGAGGGAGAACCTGTCAGAAGGGCCACCATCTCAGCAGCCCTCCATCAATCAGGTGTTTATGGTAGGGTAGAGTGGCTGGACAGAAGCCACTCTTGGGTAAAAGGCAAATAACAGCCTGCTTGGAGTTTACCAAACAGCATTTAAATGACTGAGTGCCTGAGGATTAATACAGTCATACAGTATGAAAAAGTCTGGGAACCCCTCTCAGCCTGCATAATAATTGACTCAACTTTCAACAAAAGAGATAACAGTGGTATGTCTTTCATTTCCTAGGAACATCTGAGTACTGGGGTGTTTTCTGACACAGAGATTTTTAGTGAAGCAGTATTTAGTTGTATGAAATTAAATCAAATGGGAAAAACTGGCTGTGCAAAAATTTGGATCCCCTTGTAATTTTGCTGATTTCAATGCCTGTCACTGCTCAATGCTGATTACTTACAACACCAAACTGGTTGGATTAGCTTGTTAAGCCTCGAACTTCATAGACAGGTGTGTCCAATCATGAGAAAAGGTATTTAAGGTGGTCAATTGCAAGTTGTGCTTCCCTTTGACTCTCCTCTGAAGAGTGACAGCATGGGATCCTCAAAGCAACTCTCAAAAGATCTGAAAACAAAGATTGTTCAGTCTCATGGTTTAGGGGAAGGCTACAAAAAGCTATCTCAGAGGTTTAAACTGTCAGTTTCAACTGTAAGGAATGGAATCAGGAAATGGAAGGCCACAGGCACAGTTGCTGTTAAACCCAGCAGGTCTGGCAGGCCAAGAAAAATACAGGAGTGGCATATGCGCAGGATTGTGAGAATGGTTACAGAAAAACCCACAGGTCACCTCCAAAGACCTGAGTCGCTTGTTGTATGCAAATGCTCATTTAGACAAGCCAGATTAATTTTGGAACAAAGGGCTTTGGACTGATGAGACAAAAATTGAGTTATTTGGTCATAACAAAAAGCGCTTTGCATGGCGGAAGAAGAACACCGCATTCCAAGAAAACACCTGCCTCCTACTGTCAAATTTGGTGGAGGTCCCATCATGCTGTGGGGCTGTGTGGCTAGTTCAGGGACTGGGGCCCTTTATAAAGTCGAGTGTCGGATGAATTCAACCCAATATCAACAAATTCTTCAGGATAATGTTCAAGCATCAGTCACAAAGTTGAAGTTACACAGGGGTTGAATATTCCAACAAGACAATGACCCAAAACAGTTCGAAATCTACAAAGGCATTCATGCAGAGGGAGAAGTACAATGTTCTGGAATGGCCGTCACAGTCCCCTGACATGAATATCATTGAAAATCTATGGGATGATTTGAAGCAGGCTGTCCAAGCTCGGCAGCCATCAAATTGAACTGAACTGGAGAGATTTTGTATGGAAGAATGGTCAAAAATACCTCCATCCAGAATCCAGACACTCATCAAAGGTTATAGGAGGCGTCTAGAGGCAAAAGGAGGCTCAACTAAGTATTGATGTCATATCTCTGTTGGGGTGCCCAAATTTATGCACCTGTCTAATTTTGTTATGATGCATATTGCATATTTTCTGTTAATTCAATAAACTTAACGTGACTGCTGAAATACTACTGTTTCCATAAGGCATGTCATACATTAAAAGGAAGTTGCTACTTTGAAAACTCAACCAAAATCCAAAGAATTAAGAGGGGTTCCCAAAGTTTTTCATATGATTGTATACTCTGGTTTGATAAGACAAATATTAAACTCTTTGGGCAGGATTCCATGCACTATGTCTGGCAAAGACCAAGCACTGCTCGTCACCTGCCTGATACCATCTCTATGGTGAAGAATGGCAGTGGCAGGGATAGGAAGACTGGTCAGAACTGAATGGAGGATGAATGTAGCCAAATACAGAGAGGTCCTTGAAGAAAACCTGCTCCAGAGTGCACACCACCTCAGACAGGGGCAGCAGTTCACCTAAGAGCATGGCAATGACCTGAAACATACAGCCAAGATAACGCTGGAGTGGCTTTGAAATGCCAAGTAAAAGCCTTGACTTTAACCCCATAGGAGGGTTCCACATGTGGAGGGACCTGAAGATGGCAGTTTACAGACACCTCCACTCCAATGGAACAGAGCTTGGGAGGATCTGCCAGAAAAAAATCAGATAAACTGCTCCAATGCAGGTGTGCAAAGCTTGTAGAGACTCAAGAAAATATGAATGGAATTGCTGCCAAAGGGGCTTGTGCCTCTTCAAGGGGCTTGAATTAAGGGGCTAAATACTTATATAAATAAGAGGTTTCAGTTTTTGATTTTTAATAAATTTGTACACCTTTCTGAAAAGATGTTTTCACTCTGTCATTATGAGTTATTGAGTCCACCAGTCTACATAGAATTTAAGTTCATTGGGAATTCCAGATGTGCCCTGCCCGGGGTTTGTTTCCTGCTTCGTGCCCTGTGTTGCTCCAGCAGACCCCCGTGACCCTGTAGCTAGGATGTAGCAAGTTGGACAATGGATGGATGGAATTCCAGATTAGCCAGAGTGTGTGTGTGTGTGTTTGAGAGTGGGCTGTGTGATGCACTGGCATATTTTTTCGAGAGCTGTGCCCAATTCTGCGAAGATAATGTATGGTATGTTGTGAACCAGGGTTGGATTAAGCAGGTTTGAGAATATGTTCTTACCCATCCCTCCATTTCCTGAGCCTGCTTTATCAAATACATGGTTGTAGAGTGCCAGAACCTGTCCTGGCAACAAAGGGTCAGCTCTGGATGGGATACTGTTCACTTTAATTGTAAATCTTTGGGAATGGGAGGAAGCTGTCATAATGGAGAAAAACCTGCAATGTCAGAGACAGAGAACACAGACCCTCACCAATCTTGGAATGGAGGTGAGGCTCTTAAAGCAGCAAAGGCAATCCTCGTGAGTATCTTAGTTTATTATGTAACACGGATGTTAATTGCATTTTTATAATACTCTGTGCATGGCGGTTTCATACATGTTTCAGGGAGTTCTCTAGTACCTGCTATAGGCAATACGCCACTGCCTGCAGAGCTGTGCTGCTTCACTTCACTGGGACATTTCCGTCCTGACAGAGTGGATATTTTTAACCAAAGATTGCACTGGGGGCAAAATGTCTTATCTGAGACTGAAGACTTGGGCTGTAAACCAGAACAGCAGCTTTAATCCACATTTATACAAATATAGAAACAGCTAAAGAACAGCTTACTACAGAAAGGTGCTATGTAAAGAAAGCTTTGCTAATTTCCTACTGGGATTCTGAGCAAATCAGTGCTTATATTTAAAAATAAGCAGCTATAAACTATATAGGTAAAGTACATTGGGATTGCTATAGTGCCTGGGACAAAGACACATTCTTCATTGGTTTGCCCATCTGCTGCAAAGTTTAAAATTACAAATCAAACAATCCAGACATCCTAATTGAAGTGCACTTTCATTTAAGGGAGTTTGCCTACGTTTCAGCCACACCATGTAGCAATGACAACACTTTTTCTATATAATTGGCGTCACAAGTGTTTGTGATTCCTCAGGTGGGTTTCATTGCTTCATAAGATACCCCAGCATGTTTGTACCCTTTGGACTCTGCAGTTACCACTCTTCAACTTGAGGACAAGAGCTGTGCCAATCAAAGTCAATTGAAGCCATTATGGGGACGAAAAGCAAGAATAAAACAACTAGAGACATCGGTAACACCTAAGAATGACTTAAATCAAATGTCAGGAATGTCATTAAGAAGAAGGAACACACCGGTGAGCTCAGTAATCTCAAAGGGACTGGTAAGGGATATGTCGGCTTTAATAGACCCGCCATTGCTGTGTCCAGACATTATGGTGCCCTGAAATGGGGGACCATGTAGACCAAGTGTTGCTGTCATTTGTACATGTTGTGACTGAAATGTATGCCACATTCCCTTCAATGAAAGTCTGCAATGTGCACTTTATCCACTTACGTCTGAATCGTTCCATTTGTAATTTTAAAATGTGGTAAATCAAGGAAAAATGTGTTTTTGTCCCAAACATTATGGAGGGCAGTGAATGGATTTGGAACGAGCTTTTCACTTGTTTTTTTGTTTTTTTCTTTCAATGAAGCGCGGAGGACAAATGTTCTGTTTACCTGACTAAATAAATTCGTCAATTCTGTAGTTTAACCGTTGAAGCTCATGGTTGCTGTTTCAATTCCCTCAACTGGCTTAATGCAGAAACACGGTGGGAGGTGGTGCTGGTGTCCGCCTTGGAGAATCGCATCTAGTAGTCATAATGTTCGGGTCCTCCTGGGAGAATTGTTGTCGACAGTCATAGTGGGTAGTGGCGGTGGCCCCCTTGTACAAGCAGAATCGCCGCCAACGGTCCACAGCGGAGTAGCGGCGAACAACATTTTTGAATGAAGCTCATCACCACGATAATTTGAACTCGGCGCGCGTGCGCGGAGTTTTGACGGAGGTTATGCTTTACCACATCCCGCAACTTTGGCGAGAAATCACGTGATAAGCTTTCGCTTTGTACTCTGTAGTGTTTCGAGTCCCTACTCGTAATCTGTAGATTATAGCCAACCCCCCCCCATGTCCCCGGATTGGCCCAAAAAATTCTGGTCACCTTAAACAGTGATTCACGACCCTCCGCAACCAAAACGGCGGCAGTCCATTAGTTTGAGAAACTATGAATTAGAAGAACCTGCGGCAGTCCGAGATTGGTTACAGCTTCATCTTAGAAACAGCACTGCCATTCTGCTGGGCAAAAATCAGATTTCCGTCAGACTTACTTAAACTGAGTACACCGTTTTTTTGTTTATTTGTTTGTTTTGTTTATTTTTTAGCACACTTAGAAGTAAATATCTCGTTAAACCGCATTAATTTGATCTGGAGCGAAACGTAACGCGGCATTTCGGTGCCATCTGGTGGTCAATAATTGATCCTGCGCAATCCCGAAGAGATGAAGAGCGCTAAGCAGCGTGTGTTCGTGCAGCGCCAGAATGGAGACCCATCTAGTTGCACAGATACCTCGAGATTCACTGATAACGTTACGACACAGCACCTTTATTCTTACTTCGTGGTCTGATACTGAGTGATTGTGTTCAGTGAACAGTAAATGTGCAGTACACCAAAATATACGAACACACTCTTAAAAATACAGGCATGTTCGGTTTTTACTGGTTCGTGTGGTTCCTCATACAGTCATTACTTGACAAAGCATCATTTCATTCTGAGAAGGTTTCTTTGTGTATGAACTTGGTTCTTTGTACTTTGAAAAACTTTAATATGTAGACAAAAATGAAAATTTGAATGTATGGTACACTAACTAGCAGAACATTAACAGATTAAGAAAACCTGCGTACGTAGTCTGTGTTGTTGTACGCAGTGAGAGTCCTTTTAAAAGCATGAACCAATTTACAGTACATTTCACAAATATGTTATCTGTTCATGATGATTAATGAAGCCTGTTACGGATCTAAATAAATAAATGGTGCTTTCTGGAACTTTCACGTGGATGGGTTTTTTTTGGGAACCAAAAATGGTTCCTCTATTGCATCGCTCTGAAGAACCACTTTGGCAAATTTTATTTTTAAGAGTGCATATGAAAAAATATTACTGTGAAAAAAACGTTGGTGATTCATCACCAGCCCATGTTTTCAACATATAAATTCCACACAAACAATAGATTTCATTTATCAACAAGAAATTAAATTGCAATATAAGATCTGAGAAAAAAGTTAAAGGATAGACTTTATTTTTCTGTTTTCTTCCACTTCAGGCTAAGATAATGTTTTCACAGTTATAGCCTGATTGGCCCTTGTGGGTCGTGGGGTCCACCCGCTTTCTTTGTTCACCGAGGCACACTGTAAATTCCAAATTAGGCAAGTTACTCACATTAACTCCCATGGTGTCCACTGGTGGGCGCACATCTGTTCTTAAACTTTATTACTTTCGCGTATAGGAAGTATAAGGAAAGCACTGCAATCGTCCAAAAATTCCACGTCGCGATTTTGATGAATCTCGACGTTTTAGACCTCCCTGAGTCCGTAAATACCATTTTTGGAATTATGTCTGTCTGTCTGTGTGGGTAAACACGATAACTTGAGTACGCTTTCACTTTGGTCAATTAAATTTTGCATACAAGTATTAGGTACAAAACTTAGATTTCTATCCACTTTTGGGCTATTTCCGTTAACCGGAAGTGGTACTTTACCTTTTATCCACGCAGCTGCAGAGTCCGATTTATTCAACTTTACTATCACAACAATTGTTCAATATATTATTAATTTGATTGATTTGTTGTTGATGGTTCTTTAATGTACATAATATAAAAATATAATCATTGTCTCCTCAAATATCCATCCCCATATCTGAGTCTAGGGGAGACCACTGCCGATTTTTTCTTCGTGCCTGACTTCGAGTGCGTGATGGCGACCTCTGCTGGCTGTGCGCGTTGTCTTCGCCTCTTTCTCCCTCTCCTGATTTATATAAGCGCTCTTAAGCAGCTGCGTACTGTGAATACACTATTTAAGATAATCTGATTAATAAAAGCATACATAATATCATGTCAGCTATTTATAATAAAGTTGTAGAGATAACGCTTTCTTGTCTAGTAGTATGATGGATAGTCTGATTGTACTCGCTAGAATTAACCTTTTTCTTTAATGTCTACATCAAGCTGGCCCCTTTTCTACGGATCTTTCCACAGGGCAGACTATTTTACTGAGGTGCACCCTTGAAGTGCAAGTCGCCTGGAGCTAGTGGTGGTATTGTGTTCATTAGAACTACTATTGAACACTTTTTAAATTACTTTATTATTTTTTCTTGACTTACCCTTGCAAAAAAAAATCACTCATAAAAAATACTGGTTCTTTAATAACACTTAATGGTTCTTTACTGGGTTGTCTGGTTCCTCGTAGAGCCATAGCCTGACAAAGCAGCATTTCATTCTGGGAAGGCTTGTTTATGTTTTGAAAAACTTCTTAATATGTACAGAAAACCTGGAATCTTTAATGTACGGTAAGGCTAGCAGGACACTAACATATCAAGAAAACCTGCAGGCTTAGTCTGTGCAACTGTCTGCATGCAGCGAGAGTCCTTTTAAAATCATGAGCCATTAGTATTTCATAAATCTGTTACCATCTGTTCATGGTTATTTACTGTACAGAGCCTGTTATGGATCTAAATTAATAAACGTTCCTTCTGGAACCTTCATGTGGATGTCTCTTTTGGGAACCAAAAATGGTTCCACTCTGGCAACTGTATTTTTTTGAGAGTACACTCTTACAAATACTGGTCCTTTAATTGCACTATAAGGTTCTTTACTGGGTTGCGTGTTTCCTCACAGAGCCATAGTGGGAAGGGGTCTTTGCATAAGAAAGTGGATTCTTTGTGCTTTGAAAAACTTCCTAATATGTAGAAGAAAGCTGAAATCTTTAATGTATTGTAGGCCACCTAGCAGGGCACTAACAGATTAAGAAAAACCCGGACTTGGCCTATCTTGTTATACGCAGAGAGAGGCCCCTTAACCTCCTTAGTGTTACATTTTTTCTTAAAAAAACTTTGCGTTATTATTAAATCTCATCTTTCTACTGTAAAACATGCAAAACATTAAAAGTACAACATTAGAAGTGTAGAAAGTATAATAATAATGAATAATAATAATTTGAACAGCACACTGCACATATGTGAGTAACACGAGCGTCACTTTTGGATTCTCAGAATCACTTTTTATTTCACTGATTGTTTCGATTTCACTACTTGTGTGACACATTTACTTTGTCATCACTGCCCATAAGATGCTATTATGAGACTAGGAGAAGCTGTGTCTACACCATGGCCCGAGTAACACTCAGCACTAATGCTGTTGACACTTTTACTGCCCGAATAATCCTCAGGTCTTATGCGAGATGTGTCTATACCGGCTGTCTGAGATGTGGTGGCTGGCTTCTTTTATAGGGTACCCGGAAGTGATCCAGGTGTCCAGGAATCTTCCGGGTGTGTTGGAAGCCCAGCGTAGTAGGGCTGTGGAGACTCTGCAGCACCCCCTGGCAGTGCCTATGGAACCCAACAGGGTTGTAGCAAACTCCAGCTCGCAGTACACCCTGTGGGAATCCGTGGTGCTGTAGCAACCCAGGGGGGCTGCCCTCTATACTCCTGGGGGAGATAAAGCCCTGAAGATGCTGTCTCCCTTGGCCCATCCTCCATACAGGCATCCCAGCCAGGCAAGGGCCCTGGCCGTCCGCTACACTAGTCATGTAAGCCAAATGAAGAGCCAATACAAAAACACATAGTGGCATGGGGACAACATGCGAACTCCACACTGAATGTGTACAATTTGCATATGTATCTATGCCAATGCAGCTAGAAAAATACAAAGCTGTTCTGTGGTTTGATGCATAAAACCACCTGTCCAAGTTTAAATCTATTGTAATCCGCCTTAATAAAAGTGTCTGAGTGTCTGTCTGTGCGTCTGTCCAGTTGCTATGTCTCTGTCGTTCCAAAAAATGGTGCATCACAAGCATTTTTAGTAACAAAATGCATTGCATTTGTCATTCCTACAGATGGCGCATAAAAGTTAACACAGCTTTTACAAATTCTATACCAAGTAGCATATAACAGAGACATACAGTATGCATTGCATTTGTCATTCCAACAGATGGTACATAAAAATAAACACTGCTTCTACGAATCCCATACCAAATGGCATATAACAGAGACATACGTTGATTATACTTAGATTTCAACTTGTCTTAGACAGGCAGCACAGCTAGTGAACCAATAAAATTACAGTTTGATTTGACAATACCCAAAGTTGAAATTATAAACACATCAGTTTTATAAATAAAAGTAAAATCTAGCCATGTAGGCAAAGTTAAGTCAACAAAACATGATTAGCTGGCATCAGAGCCGTGGACATCAAAGTCTATTGGAAAATGAGCTTCTTGGTAGGGGTTGCAAATGTGTGGTGGAAAGTGCTTCACGAGAAGTAAAAGAAAGAATTGAAATTAAAAGTAGACAACAGCAAATACACAGACAAATAGATAAAAAAGTAGAAGTATCTTTAACATAATTAGCTATGACTTCATTTTTACAGTTCTAAAAGTCCCTAATAGTTACAAATGTAAAAAGTCAGAGTCTGATGCTATGTTCAGGTGGACAGATAGGAGAGAAAAACCAAAACTCCAGCCTGTGGGATGCTGAAAAAACAAGATAAACCTGCAAGGGCTTCAAAGTCAGGAGACTACTCAGCATTCTACAATGCATCTCTCTATTATAATAAACAAGTAAGCCCGCGATTCGCTAACGAATTGGAAATCCTAGAATGGCAATCAGTTTCTGTTCCGTCTGATATGTGGATGGATGACATATCATGGAGGGCGGGTGCGTCTGGGATAAATCCTGGGATGAGACAAGACTTTTTAGCCTGGGACGAGATGTGACTTTTTCAGAGAGATACTTTCACATCCTGCGAGACGAGACTCTGTGCCAAGAGATTTAACCACACCCGGGGCCGGAAATAAAAGACAAAGAGTAGATGACAAAGTAGAACGTCATAAAGAATTCAAAAAAGTTGGCGCGATAAACATGCAGGGCAAGTTAGAGATGATGGAAACACTATCCATCAATCTTTTCTGGCAATGCTTGTCAAGTTTTTCAGATCTCCATCCTTTGGTTGAGTCAAGTTAGAACTGACCCCTTCTCTTCGGCAGCGATGAGCTTTAAAGGCAGAAGACTGGAAGGGCCGGAGTCAGTTGCCCTAACTGGGCGTCTTCTCACAATTGTGGGGGGAATAGAACAGGAGAAGGTTAGGGCAAGTGCCCCCTCTTGGCCCAGGGTGGTATTACCTGTTTTAGATGCGTCTAGAGGGTGATCCACAGACGCACATGCGTGACACTATTATATAGTACCTCCCATGTCAGTCAGTCTGTCTAAAGACACTGTATAAAAGGTATGTGTACATCTGTACTCATCAGACTTCTCACTTTATGTAATGATATACATTTAATTCTATTAGTTGTGGGAAGGGATTTTGACAAGGTGGCACTGCGTTGACATCTTCTGCCTAGACACTGACAGTTCGGAGTGTTGGTTCCTGCCAGATATGTAGTTCTACCCTGGACCTTCCTTATCTTTCAAAGTACAGAGAAACCACTCAGTGAGAGCAACTGACTTCGCCTCTTCCAGCTCCTGGACCATAAAAGCACAACCACCTGGAAGGAATGGAGTCAGTTGATCTCACTGGGCAGTTTCTCTCTACTTTGGAGGAAAACAAAGACAAGACGGTTAGCGGCAGGACCCCCTCTCAGTCCGGGGTGGAACTACACACCTAGAAGAAACTTGGCAGGTGACTCTCTGGTGTGCATGCCACCAAGTGACCAGAGCGAAGGAGAGCCTCAATTACATAGATGAAGAACGCCTATAGTCTGTCTGGCCACATTAAATTGTTGGCAACTGTTTTGTTTTCACACCATCGAGCACTTGTTTTTGTTTTGTCCTTTTAGTAAACGGGGATGGCCGGGTTGGCACCCCAAAGTTTATTTTCTGTCGAGCCTGTCATTCCCTCGGATGACCACAGAAGCCCACTTCCTTTGAGCCCAACACTAGGTCTCTTTAAACTTGGCACACTTATGTACTTTATGTCGCCATTTTATTCCATTCTTCATTGCAGATGAGCTCGTACTCTGCCAAATTCTAAAGGGTCTCCTGTGCTCAGCCCTCTTTAGATACAATTATAGATTTTCTAGAGGATTGAGCTCTGTACACTGAGAGGGCCATTCTAGGACATTAAGAATTCTTTTTCTCAAGCCATTTCTTGAGTGAGTTGGCTAAGTGTTTTGAATTATACATTAAAGCCTTCTTTAACTCCGGGTTTCCTGCAGAGCAGAGATGGTGTTGGCTTAGTGATACTTTAATATTTGAACCTTTTCATTTTATTGTCTGTCCTGACTAGAGCCTTTGTCCTGGTTAAACAGAAGCAGTCGCACAGCATGATGCCGCCATTGCCCTTCCTGACAGCAGGTAGTGTGTTCTTGGGGTGATGAGCTGACTTGACATTGCACCAAAAATATTATTAGGAATTAAAACTGTCTAATTTCATTGGGGTATCATTAGACGTTAAAACATTTTCCTTTTATCTTCCTTCAAAATTGGTATGGGCTTAGATATTCTTTTAAAGAGAAGCAGCTTCTGCCTTGTCAGCCTACCTCAGAGCTCAGGCTAATGAGGAATAAGCAGAATGATTGGAATATGCAGGAATGGCTTGTTGGCATTATACATTCATTCCTAGTCACCAGTTTCCTCTTGGGTTCCTTCTTAATAAGATACTGTAGAGTAGGGGCAGCATGGTGGTGCAGTGGTAGCACTGCTGCCTCACAGTAAGGAGACCTGGGTTCACCTCCCTACATCTGTGTGGGTTTCCTCCAAGGCGATCCTAAATTGGTCCGTGTGTGTGTTCACCCTGCAATGGACTGGCACCCTGCCCTGGGTTTGTTTCTGCCTTGTACCCTATGCTAGTTGGGATAGGTTCCCATGACCGTGTTCAGGAAAACGACTAACTGTAGAGTAGGTCTTATGGTGTTGTCACTAAGGGACTGAGCCAAACATACAATAGTAATAATTCTGAAGGGTTGTTCTGATTTTGCCATATTTCTTATGGTCATCACATTGCTTTGTTGACATATGTAATGCCTTTGAAATTCTTTTCTCTCCAGATTTGTACTTCTTAACAATACAGTCCAATTGATCTTCTGTTAGCCCCTGTGCACCAGGAATATCTCTGCAGTATTCGACCAAAAAACATGCAAGCACATCCTAGAGGAGGAGCTCAGTCTCTTGAGAGCCAATCAAAATCACTCCAGATTATGTCAGGTGAGCGCGGAAGGCTACCTTGGACAAGGTCAGGTAAGGCCAGGTCAGGTTGGGGAGCATGGACTGGTACAGCGCGTTGCCGCACCCACCACACGACGAAACACCTGGTCGGCAGCAGTGATATTTTCATAACGAAAAAAAGAACTAAACTAAAAATATTGTCTTTCGTTTTACAAGAATGAGAACTGAAATTAAGGCAAACGAAGTATGAGATTTGCCAGGACACCACCAGTCGGAAACCACATCTTTATAAAAGTTACACGTTTATCATCCTTAAATAAACACAGGTTCACAGTCCCAAACACTACACACAATGCACACAGCAATAATCACCACAATTCAGTCCTTTCTCTCAGTCCTTTACCGCCTTTCTCCTCCTGGGAGCTTCATCCTGCTCCCACTTCCGACTCTGGCTCCAGAATCGTATTAAGGTGGCACCTTTTATTCCCGTCCGGATGTGCTTCAAGTGGCTGGTGAAGACCTTCCGGCAGGACTTCGTGCTGTGGCGGAAGTGCTGTCCTTTGCACCGGAAGCAACCGGAAGGGCGTCCCTGGCAGGTTCATCCGCCATCTTATCTGGTATGGCAAAGTAACAGTTCTCCGGGTCCCACGCAGCTTGAGGCACCCCCTGGCAGTGGCCACGGGTCCAAACAGGCCAGAACCCCTTTGTTCCTATCCCGTGGTCCCATCTTAGCCCAGGGCGGTTGCCCCCTCGTGACCCGGATGCTATTCCTGACCTTTTCTGGTCCCTCCAGGCATCCCGGCCAGGTAAGAACCCCAGCAATCTGTCACAGGAGAAACTAAAACTAAATAAAAATAAAAATTAGTGATATGTGAATGAACTAAAATGAGAATGAAAATTAAGTAAAAACAAAAAAAAACAGCAATAGCATTTTCGTTCAGTCCGGTTCAGTCGTGCAGAGGGGCTGTTTGTAGGTCACCCTGACCCTTCAGTTACATTGCGCTGTTCACTATGCGGTGATCTTGTACCTTGGGCTTACTCTAGTCATGTGGTGCAACTTCCGTAAAGGATCATTGTTTGTTAGTTGAGCACAATTGGCTCGTCGGGTTGAAGCAGTAAGCACGTGTGATTGACGATGGCGAGTTTTGCACAGATGTTTGCCAGTAGAAAGTGAGAAAGTAACGTGTGGAAATATAATTACAGCGCAGATAATAATAAAAGCAAATATAGTGTGCAAGAAGAAGAGTCTCGGAGTTTCAGTGCAGGACCAGCTGGATCGGTACTTAGTGGAAGTCCAGCACTTCTCTGGCACCATGACTGCACTTCAGGGACTTGCGGTCAGGGGCCATCATGAAAAGTAAAAACAAACTAATAATGATAACATAAAATAAATTTGTCCACAGGTCTGTGCTATAAATTTGTTTTCTGTATGATACCAATAATTTTGATCATTTTTATAGTCAAAATCGCTGAATTTGCACAGTTCCTGTTCAAATACAGGGGAGAAACGTGAGATGCGGTACCGACGAGCCTCACCTCCCCTTGGACTGCGTGCAATCGGCGCGTGCCTGTTGCTGTCTCTCTGTATGTCACCAATATAATGTTTGCAGACAAGTTTATTATACACTCTGACCTACCACAGTCTGGCTACTATCTTTAATGAATGTGTGTGACATATTTAGTTTATAAAAATTAATTTTATAAAATAAAATAAAAACTAAAATTACAATTAATATCAGAACTGAAATATCACTGGTCGGCAGCCCCCCAGGCAGACATTCGGTCCAGTCCCACCCTCCAGAAATGACCCTCTATCTGCCACAGCCAGATGTTCCCTTGGCCTGGTCCAGCCACTCGGGTCCTAAACAATTAGAGTCCTGCAAGCTTGATCACCTTCACATGGCCGTAGTGTCATACCTGACGCTCCCTCACAATGCAGGTAACGTGCCTCATTTTGGACTCCATGAGCAACTGCTTTTTCAAGTCAATCCAGCAATACCCAAGGATTCTCCAAATAGACACAGTACTGAAGGAGTCCAGTCTTCATCTCAGGTCACTGTATGATGTCCACGTCTCACAACCATATAGTAAGACAGCAAGCACCAGGATTCTAAGGACTTGGACCTTCATTCTTTTGCATAGAGTGCCACACACCCCTTTCAGTGATCTTATGAACCCCCGATGCTCTCCCAATCCATCTACTGACTTCATAGGAAGAGTCATCACAGACATGAATGTAGATGCTGAGGTAAGTAAAGCTCTCTCTGCAGACTGACACACTGCTGATGGTTGTGCCCGAGAAGTAATTAAATGCTTGGATTTTGGACCCTTGGAGCAGATCTGACTAAATCCAAAACACAATACAGCCTCCAACATAAAGGGTGGGCACATTTCTGCAATCTTGGTAAGTATTGTTATAACTAAAAATCATAGTAATATTGAAAATGATCAGCTTTTCATTTTATTTAAATGCTATTGATTGTAAGTAATTGCAAATATGATTTCAGCCTTTATATTGACAAATATTCAAGAAGGCTGTGTAGAGTTTTGGTATCCACTGTGCGGAATCAGGACAGCTATTGTTTATGAGGCGGTAAAGCCGGATTTAGTGATGGAGAGCTCATTAGCTGTCTGCAAACAAACACATCATTATAAACCAAACAATTACTTGTCCAAAAACTACCAGATATGGTTTAAGTGCCATGGAGGACAGACGGGCATCCCAGTTATAGAAATGAACTAGTAGAAGGTGGAGGCCAGGAGCAGCTCAATCTTGCAGAAGACAGGTGGCAGTTGTTCTCTTGAGGTATCTCAGCTTGGATACCTACAGGGGTGCATGGGAACTGGAGTTTGGAAGTGTAGCCCTGCTGGGGGGTCCCTGAGTGCTGTTAGAGGGTGCTGTCGTGGGAGGACCTCCCTGGTTTCCAAATGATCTGGAAGTGCTTCCAAGAGGGCACACTATGGTACTGGAAGCATTCTTAGCTTCAATTTAAAAGGGGCCCACCGCCTCATCTCAAGGAGTCAGAGTGGGGAGGCAGAGGGCGACACTCAACACGAGGAGCAGCAGGAAAAGACAAAGATTCACTTGTTTGTAGTTGTGGTTTGGTTGTTTGTGCACAATTGGTGAGCTATGTGTGCAAGTACAGTCCTTTATTTGAACTCGGGACTGCGTTGGGTGATATTGTATCTGAGGTTTTGGGATCAGTGGTGCCCCCTTGTGGTCACAATGACAAAAAATGATGCAGACTGCTCTGTCATTACAATTAGCAATTCTCAGATCCATGTGGTTCAGTTCAGAAGGCTCAGGACCTATCCAAGCATCACTGGCAGGAACATGGCAGGAATGAACCCTGGATATGGTGCACCGGTCCATAACAGTGCTCACACATATCACATCCACACTCACCATCATGATGAGCCAGTTTACCATTTGTTTAACCACATATATCTTTGTTGGGGTTTGTGAGAAAAACTGGGATACGTGGAGAAAAACTTATGCAGACACTGGAAGAACATGCAAGATGCACACAGGCAGCAACAGAACATCATTTCATTTATGCTCCTTAAGTTAGACAACAAAGAAAAAAATAAAAAATAAAGTTAATGCGGACACCTCTGGGAAACAAATTTCATTCAGTAGAGCTTATAATGCTATTGACCTTAATAAAAGGTAAAAAGTGTCTGTCTCTGTGTCCGTCCTGTTGCTGTGTCTCTGCCATTCCAAACGATGGCACATCACAAACACTTTTAGTAGTAAAATACATTGCACATCACAAACATTAACACTGCTTTTACAAATCCCATACCAAATGGCATATACCAGAGACATGTGCATTGCATTTGTCACTCCAACAGTTGGCGCATCACAAACATTAACACTGCTTTTACAAATCCCATACCAAATGGCATATAACAGAGACGTATGCATTGCATTTGTCACTCCAACAGCTGGCACATCACAAACATTAACGCTGCTTTTACAAATCCCATTCTAAATAGCATATAACAGAGACATATGTATTGCATTTGTCCCTCCAACAATTGGCGCATCACGAACATTAACACTGCTTTTACAAATCCCATACCAAATGGCATACAACAGAGACATATACACTGCATTTGTCATTCCAACAGATGGCGTATTGCAAATGTTTGTGGTAATGTATTTTATTACTATAAATGTTTGTGATACACCATCTGTTGGAATTTTTTTTACTACACGCATTACAAAATACGTTCTAATAGATGATGCACTGCAAATGTTAATGCTGAAGTCTACTTTGATTACTTCAGCTGCAGCCTGTCTTAGACATTTAGCAGAACTCGTATTAGATAAAGTAAAGAGTTGTCAACACACTACCACTGCTTCAATTTAGGAGTGGAGGTGCTTTCAGTCAACGTGAAAAATAAAGTTAGTTGAGAACACTTTCCCATACTCTAATGAAATGGTGTACAATAGCATAGTAACGACTGGGATAAAGTTTTGTAACAAACCTTTATATAATGTCTTTCATCATGCACGCCTAAAGGGACTTTCATTTTTAAGGTGATCACATTTACTTCAGTTTTAAAACACACAGTACAATCTTTTTTACTAAAGCACTAAGCCATTTTGGTTTTAGTAACAGATCTTATTCAGCAAGGGCTCTCATAAATGAGACGTGTTGACATTCCTTATTTTCTTTTTAATACTTACTCAGTATTGATCTCATGTCTTTTTTAGAAATGTGAATTACTGGCGACTGTTTGAATTCAGTAGCTCACCATGATTGTATTGTAGTCAGCATTAATTGTTGTTTGAAAGCTGCTCACAACAAGAATACAGACAATATTTATTACCCAATTGCTACTGCTGGACTGAATGATCTCCTTTCATTCATCAAACTTCTTAGATTTGGAAATGAACATTTCCTCACTTTACTGTATAAGCAGGGGCCCTGATGTTATGGATTTAAAAAGAAATAATCCTGTGCCATGTTGCAAAAATGTTATGTGTTTTCCGCTGTCTGTCTGGCCTACTTGTGTGGCTACTAAGATAGCCCATATATCCTGTCAATGACACTGCACCCCTGAAGGTGGGACATCTGGCATCCTTTTCCAATGGAATCTGTATACATAAATCGCGCCTTTTTTCAAAAGGGGAAGGAGAACAGCCATCGAAGGAAAAAAAGAAGACCTAACTAGATGGATCAGCATCTGCCTGGGCCATAGGAAAAGGTTGTGCAGCTCCAAAAGACCTGTCTGTATAGGTGGAGGTCAGCGATTCGCTCTGGGAACGTGAATCTTACATTCCATTGTAACTAGTGGACTCAGGTGAGTGCGTGAAGTCCTTTTTTTTTTTTACAATTGCGCAGACTGACTGTGAAACATTTTATATTTAAGATTTCAAGTTTTTTGGGTTGGCCGGCATTCTACAGTTCATTCACTTGTTGTTAACGGTGGACTTTGGAGTTGTGTGTGAACTGTACAAGGGGGCTGGGGGTGTGATCTTTCCACTGTGTATATTTTTATTTGCACATATAGGAGGTTATTGTATTTTTTTTAATCTTCTTGACTTTCTTTGTTTGTATATGTCTCCCTGCTCACTGATGTTGCCTGTTTTTTCGTTTACTGCATATATTCATTTATCTGTTAGAGTTGATCATTTCCAAAGGGGAGATATGGCAGGGGGCGGCACGGTGGCACAGTGGTAGCGCTGCTGCCTCGCAGTTAGGAGACCCGGGTTCGCTTCCCGGGTCCTCCCTGCGTGGAGTTTGCATGTTCTCCCCGTGTCTGCGTGGGTTTCCTCCCACAGTCTAAAGACATGCAGGTTAGGTGGATTGGCGATTCTAAATTGGCCCTAGTGTGTGCTGGGTGTGTGGGTGTGTTTGTGTGTGTCCGGCGGTGGGTTAGCACCCTGCCCGGGATTGGTTCCTGCCTTGTGCCCTGTGTTGGCTGGGATTGGCTCCAGCAGACCCCCATGACCCTGTGTTCAGATTCAGCAGGTTGGAAAATGGATGGATGGATGGAGATGTGACAGGGCGCTTCAGAGACTGATATTGGCCTACCCTTTTATCAGCCGCCTTACAGTTAGGAAGGTGTGCAGTAGCAATCGGTCTGTTTCAGCATATCGGGTTCGATTCATTACACATTTAGTGGACTTGACAATGAAGGCCACATTACATATTTATAAATTATAACTTTAAATTGGTGTATTGTTATTTGGCATAGAGTGTGGCATGGTTGTCAGCCCTGCTGTCTTACAGCTCCAGTGTCCTAGGGATGAATGCCTGAGTTGGCTGCAGCCTCCATGGAGTTGGCACCTTCTTCTGGATTCATCCTTCATCCCAAAGACTTCATTGGCCACATGTGGGTGTAGTTGAGTTTGTCTATGTCTTCCCGGATGGACGCCCTGGTGTTCTGAATTGCTCACCCTAGCTCCTGCAATCCTGAAGTGGATCAAGTGGATTCAGTGATGGATGGATGACTGTTATGACTCTTTTTGGGGAACTTGGCTCTGAAAGTGGTACTTGGGAATCTGTTCAGAGCCTGGTATTAAAGTCCATTGGATTAGGTTGGCAGAGTTGTGTGGCTGATTTTGAAAAGGCTCAAAAACAATATAACCAGAATCAAAATGGCAACTTAGGCCTGGATGGCTCCTGCCTTGCAGTTATTGTTTCAGTAACAAGCATCAGCCCTCCTCTGTTCTGATTAAATGAATGGTGTCATCAGTGCAGGATTTACATATATGCTACACAAGCTATAGCTTAGGGCCCCCGCCTTCTTGGGGGCCCCCAAAACAAATTGTCCGAGTGAGCAATTGTCATATATACTTAAATATACTACAGCATTATTTGTCCCAATCAGGCCCGGCCTTAGGCATAGGTGAAGTAGGCGACTGCCTAGGGCCCCGGATCGACTCCTTGGTCTAATTTTCACGCATTTCACAGAGCTTCCAGGGGGGCTCCGCCCCCCTCAGGGGGCCCCTGGACCCCCCTTTTGCCTAGGGCCCCATAATACCTAAGACCGGGCCTGGGTGTCACACACGCACGAATAGGAGGCAGCCAAAGGGCCCGACGCAGCGTGAATACAACAACCAGGGGGATTTGACGTTTAGCGCTAATGCCTCTCTTTCTTATCCTTCAAGAAAACAGATGATTAGAAGACTTACCTTCCAAAACTGTTCAAAATCTATCCAAGAAACAGTCCTTTTCTGGGTACCGAAGATATGACTCCATTAGTTGACCTGACTTCCGTCTCAAACCCATCTTATCACCTCCAGCTCACCATTTCAACATCACTCTCAATTATCATTGTCATTTCCTGTCCGTCACATATAAACATCCTCTGTATCATGCAGACAATGTCTCATGGAAGTCTTTGTTACTCTGACAAGACCTACAGTATACAGGAGTGGGTCCCACACCTTTATGTGTCTCTCTGGTATTATTCTGTCTTCACAATGGATATGTTTTTTTTTTAGAAAAGTAGAGAGAAGTGAAGCATACCTTCACTTTTATTGGCTAACTAAAAAGATTACAATTAAGCAAGCTTTCGAGGCAACTCAGGCCCCTTCTTGTAATCTTTTTAGTTAGCCAATAAAAGGTGTCATTTTGCTTCACTTCTCACTACATCCATAATGGCTAACACGGTACAACACCCATTTTTTAGAAAAAAAAAATTATCACTTTAATTTTAGGTGAACTATCCATCCATCCATCCATTTTCCAACCCGCTGAATCCGAACACAGGGTCACGGGGGTCTGCTGGAGCCAATCCCAGCCAACACAGGGCACAAGGCAGGAAACAATCCTGGGCAGGGTGCCAACCCACCACAGGACACACACAAACACACCCACACACCAAGCACACACTAGGGCCAATTTAGAATCGCCAATCCACCTAACCTGCATGTCTTTGGACTGTGGGAGGAAACCGGAGCGCCCGGAGGAAACCCACGCAGGCACAGGGAGAACATGCAAACTCCACACAGGGAGGACCCGGGAAGCGAACCCAGGTCCCCAGATCACCCAACTGCGAGGCAGCAGCGCTACCCACTGCGCCACCGTGCCACCCTAGGTGAACTAATTATTTAAAGAATAAGACCATTAACTCCTCAGTCCTGAAGACAACTTAAATAAAATAACATTTCCTCTGGCAAAGAGAATCTTTTACTAAAGTCAAACGACAAGTTAACTATATGACAAAGCTGTGTTTGCAATGGCACGGCATTGGCCAGCAGGTGGTGACCTTGTTCTGACAATACAATACAATGTGGGCTTTTCAGCTAAGGGTGCAGTTTGAAGGAATCTCCTCTGAGAAAAGTGAACAGGCCACTTATAAAATAAAGAGCACAGGACCGATGACTCTGCAACCCGTGAATACATCAATCAGAAAGGGAGGCTTAACATTGTACATGAAATACACCATCTCATGAGACTTTGTAAAGCAAGGAAGATTACGTTATAAAGGCAGATTAGAACATGACTGAACTATAAGAAAAAACTGCAAAGAAGCATTGAGTTTCTGTGAGGGGCTGCAAATGTCCTGACATCAGGATGGAACATACAGCCCCTAAGCTGATTACCAAGAACACTGCTCTTCACTCATCCTGGCTAAGGCCTCCCTTTTTGAGCTCAGTTTTGCATGGCATGAAATCCACAAGATCCTGGAAAACATTCCTTAGTGATTCTGCTCCATGGTGATGCAAGTTCTGCAGGTTGGTCAGCTGCACATTCATGCTATGATCCTCTTGCTCCACCACATCCAAGCGATGGGTCTACTGGATTCAGATCTGGTGACTGGGAAGGTTACTGAAGAAGGCTGAACTCTTCATCATGTTCATGAAACTAATTGGAGACAACTTTTTCTTTTGTGACATGGTACATCATCATGCTGGAAGTAGCCATTAGAAGATGGGTACATTGTGGTCATGATGGGATGCAACAATACACAAATAGACTGTGGCACTGATTGAGTGGACACATAGTGTGCCAAGAAAGCAAGCCGCACACCATTACACCACCACCAGCCTGAGCTGTTGACACAAGGCATGAATGCACAGATTCATGCCATTGGTGCCAAATTCTGACCCTATGTGTCTTGGCAGAAATCGAGATTCATCAAATCTGGCAATGTTTTTCCAGTCTTCTACTGTCTAGTATTGGTGAGCCTGTGCCCGTAACTCTCTCTTCTTGGCTGACATGAGTGGAATTCAATGTGGTTGTAGCTGTGTTTTATCAAAATTACCAAAGTTTAGCAGCTCTAGCACACACATTGGGATTCAGCAAAAGCCTGACGCGTCAAAATAATTCCACAGACAAAATATCCTTCATTTTAAAAACTTTAGAAAAAATTCAAAGTAAAACAGTTCACGCAAAAAAAGATAAAATTGATATAGCAAAAAAAAAAGTTCTCGTTTAAGAGAAGTTCTGTTCAAACCTTATAAATCTGCATTTCTTATCATTACAAAATCACTACTAAACGTTTTTGAACCATTTATAAACAATCAGAAAACTGTATGCCTATCCCATTTCTATGCTGAAAATGGGTCTTTTAAGTACCTGAGCACTGGCACCTGCTCTAAACAGTAACTGACTCAAATTACACACTTTATCTTAGTTATAGCAAGAAAGTTCTATCACGTATTAACTTACAGGGGGTTAAAGGCTATACCATCGTCTATGACTATGACTAAGCAAACACTAATATGAATTTAACTTAACTTAAAGCATTACCTTTCTAAGATTGGCTCTTACAGTGGTCTTCTGCTGTGGTAGCCCATCCTCCTCAAGGTATGACGTGTGGCACATTCTGAGATGCTTTTCTGCTCACCACAACTGTACAGAGTGCTTATCTGAGTTACCGTAGCCTTTCTGTTAGCTCAGACCAGTCTGGCCATTTTCCTCTGACCTCTGTCATCAACAAGGCATTTCCTTCCTTAGAACTGCCGCTCACTGGATGTTTTTCGCACCATTTTGACTAACCTTTAGACACTGTTGTGTGTGAAAATCCCAGGAGATCAACAGTTACAGAAATACTCAGACCAGCCTCTTTGGCAAAAACAACTTCCCTCTGAGCTTCTGAAGGATTATTGTGTTGAAAGCTGAACTGAAGTCAATGAAGCGCATTCTAACATAAGTGTCTCTTTTGTCCAGACGGGACAGAGCCTGATGAAGAGTAGATGATATGGCATCTTCAGTGGAATGATAAGCAGACAGCAGAGGGTTATACAAAGTGGGAAGTCGAGCCTCCAAGTGGCCCAAAACTAACCTGTCGAAGCACTTTGTGATGACACATGTGAGTGCTATAGGGCAATAGACATTGAAGCCAGAGACAGAGGACTTCTTCAGTACGGGTACGATGGTGGCGGTTTTAAAGAAATTGGGGATGACTGCCCATCTCAGGGAAATGTTGAATAAGTCCATAAAGATATCAGTTAGCACTTGACCAGTTTGTCTGGTACAGCAGCTCTGCGTGGCTTTAGCACAGTCCCTGTTATTCTTGAGGAGGAATGGACTTCCTCAGAGGCATTGCATTATTCATTATTAAAATGAGAATATATTGCAGAAATATGTATCTCTATTGTCAAGTCCCGCCCTCCTCTCCACCATTTCCGGTTAACGGCCCACGCCCACGGTCCTCTCACCTCTCATTCGTGTGAATGCTTTTGTCAGACACAGTTCCTGCGTTCTCAGCTCTTATAAATTTTTGCGTTTTCCTCGCTTTAAGTTCCCAATAAAAGAAGAAGACTTATTATGTTCAAATCTTATTAATGAATTTCATCCCAAAGGGTTATCAACAGAAGAAATGAGTACACAGGCAATCCTAGCACAGAGAAAGTCAAACGAATTAACGAGAAAATTGTCGATCGGTTACATGGCAATGATATGTAAAATTTTAACAGGCGACAAGAAAGGTAATGAAGTACATCTTCCGCGGATAACTTTAGACACCAAAGGAGATCTTGATATGCCATTCATATTAAAACGTTTACAGTTTCCTGTTAGAATAGCTTTTGCTATGACAATTAACAAATCACAGAGACAAACATTTGAAAAAGTCGGTTTATTTATTAGAGAGAAAGAAACGAAATTCACTCACGGGAAGTTATACGTTGCGTTGTCATGATGTAACTCCAAACACAGAATAAAAATTTAATGCGATATTGACGAAACGGTAATTCAAAAAATTGTTTTTACTGATGTTTTACAGTAAAAGTGTAAGTTTAAAAAGTATTTGCATGTTAATTTCAAAGCCAAACAGAACAAAAATGTATAACATAACGAATATCTCTAACACAACATGAAACATAATTTTCTTTCAATTTATTACGTTTTACTATTTTTTACTATAGTTAATTACTTGCTGTAATGTAAAATAGTTAGGTCTGTTATGCATATGTAACAATTCCCATGAAAATAACAATCTGTTTAAATTGCACATCTGCTTTCCCATACGTGAGCAGCAGATCCGCGAAGTAGATAGTGTGTAGCGCCCGCCCGGGGGTTGGCAAGCAAAGCAAGCAGTGGGCAGAGCCCCCTAGTTATTATAAAATAATATTTTTATAATATTGTTGTAATATATTGTGGGCGGCACGGTGGCGCAGTGGGTAGCGCTGCTGCCTCGCAGTTGGGTGATCTGGGGACCTGGGTTCGCTTCCCGGGTCCTCCTTGCGTGGAGTTTGCATGTTCTCCCCTTGTCTGTGTGGGTTTCCTCTGGGCGCTCCGGTTTCCTCCCACAGTCCAAAGACATGCTGGTTAGGTGGATTGGCGATTCTAAATTGGCCCTAGTGTGTGCTTGGTGTATGGGTGTGTTTGTGTGTGTCCTGCGGTGGGTTGGCACCTTGCCCAGGATTGGTTCCTGCCTTGTGCCCTGTGTTGGCTGGGATTCGCTCCAGCAGACCCCCATGACCCTGTGTTCGGATTCAGCGGGTTGGAAAATGGATGGATGTTGTAATATATTACAAAATCGTAAAAAGAATCACTGTTATTATTATATTATTATGTTGTGTTTCTGAATAATTGTATATCATGTGAGCTCTGGCAATTCCCACTGCTAGTAATAACATAAAAGTGGAAATCATTGAGTTCTTCCAGTCTCCTAGGTAAGCTATTTACTAACTCTGCCTCATCCAGACATTTTGTAAAAACAGTCAGGGTCTCTACTTCAATTTGGTGACTTGCCATTTTTTTCCCAGATTCCCCTTTCCTTGCGTTAAGAAGCACTTCCTGGATTCACACACGTGCGAGTAGGAGGCAGCTAACAGGCTTAAGTAATGGTAATACCACATCCGACCAGGGGGCGGTGGGGTGCACTGACTGTCTTTCTTAATTCCCTTAAGACCTTTCCTGAGAAATTCTACCAGGTTTTGGCGCCTCCAAAGACATCACTTCCAGTTCCGGCCCCTTTGATGATGTCACGTCCAGTTCAGACGACATCACTTCTGGTTCTGGGCCCTTAGAGGATGTCACTTCCGGTCCAGACGATGTCACTTTCAGTTCCAGGCCCTTCGATGATGTCACTTCCTATACGGGCCTTTAAAGCCGCCATCTTACCACCAAGGAATCAGTTCTGTTTTGGACTCAGTCTTGTGAACAACTGTTATTTTCAAAGCCTTTTGCAGTCAGGGATATTATACGGGTGGCTTCTTGAGATTTCATTCTCAGAGCCTGTTAAACGTGGCACTCGTTGTTGGGAGGCACTTGTTTGATCCTCACTGCACATCGTCTTGTGCTGCTGTGTGATTTGGTGACTTGATGACCGCAGTTTCATACAATGTCTCAGATGTGGCCTCACTAACACACTTTAAAGAATATCATCCTTTCATTTATAGTCAACAGATTGTGTGAGTGTGTGTTTAAATATACATTCATGTTTTATTCAGTTTTAACTTCTTCCCATTATTGTGTCAACATAAACCCAAAATTATTTTAGTATTTTTCATGACAATTGGACACTCACAAATTTAATTAAGTGCAGTTTTTTTCATTCCTTGCAGATATTTGTCAGGGTAGACGTGATGTGAATCTCACTAATGCATGTTTAATTTTCTATAATTAAAATCTTAGATATGCCTATGCTAAAATAATTACATTTAAATGTTAAATATGTCAAGTGATTAAGTGGGCAAAAAAAGAGAATTAAGAGCCCATATGTTTGATAAGTGTGAGGACAAGGAAGCCTTGGTTTAATTGAAGAATCTCTGCAAAAAACTCAGAAGCTGAGTTGTTGTCAAAAAAAATCTGTAAAGAACATGTCCCTCAGACTCTGGCACCCTGTCCAGTGTTGATGTCTGCCTTGGAATTACTGCAGCTGCAAGGAGATACTGTGGCCCACCATGACCTTAAATTAAGTGAAGCAGGGCAGCTTCATTCAGCACTGGAGAATCCCCAGAATCTTCTTGAACAGCTGAGAAGTAGAATCCTACCAGTGAGTCCACCAGTGTGTCCTGGGTCAGTCTCTTGGTCTCGCCCAAGTGTACTGTGTGCTGTATCTATCCCACGGGAGGCACCTAATTACTTGCTATGCCCAAACCTCGTCAAGTGATGCCCCCTGATCTGGAGAAGCAGCAGTTCCTCTCTGAGGTTCGTCCATATTGTCAAACTCATCCCGTCATGGAGTGTGAGCCCAGCAGATTTTGCCCAGCCCCCTAGATTCGGCTGCTGGCACTCATATTCTCTCAGCCTCTACAGCAGTGGTCTCAAACTACATTCCTGGTGGGCCACAGTGGCTGCAGGTTTTCATTCTAACCCTTTTCTTAATTAGTGACCTGTTTTTGCTGCTAATTAACTTCTTTTTTAATGTGGTTGACTTGCTCTTGAAGACTTAGACCCCTTAATTGTTTCTTTTTCCTTAATTAGCAGCCAAACAATAATGAGATACAAAATGAGCCAAAACAAGACCGGCAAACTGTGACCATCATGCAGTATCTGAAAATAAAGAAAGGTGAAGGTCTCAGGAATGTTGATCTGCTCAGGTCCTCAAAACATTTGACCAGTGCTCTTAGAAAAGAGAAAATCAACAATTTCAGAAATGTCTGCTACTGCACAATGAGAACAACAAGCCATGGAATTAAAGAATGAGTTTAACTAACAATAAGAATCAGCACCTAATTTAAGCAACTGCTTGGAGTGAAATTGGTTGGAGTTTGAGGCACTGACTGAGTTGGTCTTCTGTTGGCTCCCTCACTTCACATTTCATTTCTGTCTGTGTGCCATTTAAGGAAAGAAATGAAGTGATTCAGAGGAACAAATCTTAAAAAACAAGTCAATTAAAATTAATTCAAAAGAAGTTCATTAGCAGCAAAAAGAGATCACTAATTAAGAAAAGGGTTAGAATGAAAACCTGCAGCCACTGCGGCCCTCCAGGATTGGAATTTAAGAACCCTGCTCTACAGTCACTGTCCATTGGACATGTCCATATTGATTTTCCGAATGTTTTACAGGAATGTGGTCAGCTTGGATGTGACGTCATTCCCAGCTCAGACATCTGACTTCTGAAGTAAATGGAACGCAGTCTCCATGTAGAACCTGGCACTGTGAGGCAGGAATGACAGCTCTGCGCTAGCACTCCGCCAATATTAGATAGATAGATAGATAGATAGATAGATAGATAGATAGATAGATAGATAGATAGATAGATAGATAGATAGATAGATAGATAGATAGATAGATAGATAGATAGATAGATAGATAGATAGATAGATAGATACTTTATTAATCCCAAGGGGATAATTACATATTCCAGCAGCAGCATACTGATACAAAAACAATTTTAAATTAAAGAGTGATAAAAATGCAGGTAAAAACAGGCAATAACTTTGAATAATGTTAACGTTTACCCCCCCAGGTGGAATTGAAGAGTCGCATAGTTTGGGGAAGGAATGATCTCCTCAGTCTGTCAGTGGAGCAGGACAGTGACATTATTATTATTATTATTATTAATTATTATTATTAAAACACCTAGACTGAACTTATTAAACTTCAACCTCATTAAACTTCAGTGAATTGGTATGATAAAGTAGCTCAAGTGTGAATGTGTGTGTTTTTAATGGAATGGTGCCCCATTCAAGTACTGTCCCTGCCTTGTGCCCTATGATTATTGCTGTCCCACCATCCTGCCCTGGATCAGCTGGTTAGGAAGATGGATGAACAGGTAGATGTCTAGAATGTCCGTTCAGTTCTTGTCATTTGATTGCATGCCACGTGTGTACACTCTGTCACTGAAACACACACGTGCTTTATGAATCTAGCAGCAGCAAAGTAATGAAATAAGCTTTCATAGAGTGAATGAATGCCATAGATTGTACAGTAAGTGTGTTTAATGTTTAATTGTCTACAGAACAGAGGCAACATCAATGTCAACAACAGCGTTTAGCGATGACTTTCTGAGGTGCTCCAGAAGAAGACAAGCGGGTTAGTTGGTGAAGTGAAGTGCACAGCTGGTCTCCTTTTTAAAAGGCTCAATCTCACAACATTGGTTTTTACCTTCTTAAAATAACACAGGCACATTATTTTGCAATATGTGCATAATGTTAAGATGCAGATCAATATTTAATAATAATTTTGGCTTGAAAAATGAATGCATTTGTTAAGTTTTAAGGCTTTTATTTCTAATAGGACTCTGGTACACTTCACCTTCATTATAAAACACAAGAGCTGGCTGGATATTGTTTACAATTTATAAAATATGGTTTGCTTTAGAAAGCAATTTCATGTGGCAAACAATTATATACAGAACCATGATTGTGAAGAAATAGCTTCAACTTGAAAAATATCGAACTTAAGTGGTGCTAGCTTTGAGAAAAAAGTAGGCTACAACACTGGCATCATTTATTGTAATGCTGGGGCAGACAGAGGAGACACCACCAGGGGGCAGTATGCCCTATTTAGTGAGAGAGAGCGCTTCAGAGCTCATTTTTAAGATAAGAAAAGTGTCAGAAGCGTTAATGAGCTAAGAATCCCCCAGGCTGATAAGTACATGGATCCTGGTATCTGCTGTGAGCTATGGTCATCTTTAAAGAGATAGTCAGGCCATTAGAGTTAGCCATTAGAGGGAGCTGTAGAAGGATGGACCAAGGGGTTCCATGAGGCTATTCTGACTGTAGAATTTATTCCTGACTGGTGATAACTGCTCAGCAGTCCCAATAAGTACATAAGGGTTCAAGAGTCAAGTAATTCCAGAGAGGCAAATATGACTATTGTTTCTTACTCTTTACTTTCTTGTATACAAAGTACAGGAAAAGTATTGCAATCGTTCAAAAATTCCATGTGATGATTTTGATGAATCTCGACATTTTACACCTTCCTGTCTTTTTTGTATATGAAGTATAGGAAAAGTATTGTAATCTTCCTAAAATTTAGTTTCGAGATTTTGATGAATCTCGAAGTTTTAGACCTCCCTGAGTCTGAAAATACCATTTTTGGAATTATGTCTGTGTGTGACTGTGTTTGTCTGTATGTAAACACGATAACCTGAGTACGCTTTCACTTAGGTCAATCAAATTTTTCAAACAAGTATTAGGTACATCTTTTGGACTATTTCCATTAACCAGAAGTGGTACTTTACCTTTTATTCATGCAGCTGCACAGTCCGATTTATTCAACTTTACTTTTATAATAATTGTTCAATATATTATTAATTTGATTGATTTGTTGTTGATGGTTCTTTAATGTACATAATATAAAAATATAATCATTGTCTTGCGGTTTACTCCTCAAATATCCATCCCCATATCTGAGTATACAAGAAAGTCAAGGGGAGACCACTCCCTTTTTTTGTTTTGTGTTTTGCCTCTTTGTGTTCATCTTCCTCCCTTCATAAACGTTATGTATATACATATATATATTAGCTATGCCACATGTCGAGGACAGGTGATAGAATAATTTACAAATATTGTTTAATTTTTGGTCTACGTGTGCCTTCAACACCATGATGTCCCTACATTGATGGATTAAAGGCCAGAAGTCCATGTGACCGTCATCATCAAGTCCTTCCATGAAAACCCTGAATACAAAGTGGACTGATCATTTATGTTAGGTAGAATGAGAATGGGAGGATGGGTGTCTGCTGATCTCACAGTTAGCACAGGATCCCCACAGGGCTGTTGCATTAGCCCCAAACTTTTCTCTCTGTACACTTATGACTGTGTCTCCACCCAGGACAACACCATCGTCATTAAATATGCTGATGATACCACTATCTTGGGGCTCATCGAGGGGGGGGATGAGTCAGGGTACAAGACCATGGTAAACAACATTCTTGTCTATGAAGAGGAGAATGACCTCATCCTCAACATAGATAAGACCAAAGAAATAATATTGGACTTCAGGAAGAATCCTCCCCCTCTACAGCCTCTTATCATCAAAGGGACTGAGGTGGAGAGGGCCGACAGCCACAGATTCCTGGGATTGCAGGTTACATCAGACCTGAGCTGGACTCTTAACACCATAGCCACAGCGAAAAAAGCCCAGCAAAGGCTATATTTTATTCGGCTGCTCAGGAAAGCCGGCCTGAACCATTGGCCTCTCACCTAGGCCTACAGAGGACTGATAGAGAGCATTCTCACCACAGGCATCACTGTCTGGTATGGGAACAGCACACAGGCAGAGAGGAAGGCTTTGCAAAGAGTCATTAAAACTGCGGAGAGGATCATAGGGACAAAACTTCCTTCCATGGACTTTATGTACGCACAACATTGTCGGAGAAGAGCAGAGGGAATTATCAGGGACTCACTCCATCCAGCTCACTCTCTGCTCAGACACAAAAACTGTATGTACAATCTGAGACACAGCAGAGCGGACAGCATCTCTCACAAAACAAGGTTTTTCAATAGCTTTTTCCCCGCCACAGTCAGACTGATGACTAAAGAAAATTATTGAATATGTGTAATAACCTCACACTACCTCACTTCACTTATCATGTAAATGACGAGTGAAAAATGTGCAATATTTTAACTGGGCAATACCTACAATATATTGTATTTTTTTTTTGTGTGTAGATATTACCACCTTTCTGTATAGTACTGGTATAATCTACAATATTTATTATTTTGTTTTACTGTTTTTTGTTTTTTTTTAATTTTTTAAATGTTTTACTATGTCTCGGACAGAGCTCTGCACAAGAATTCCAATGTGCTTTGACTTTTGGTTTTATGCACAAATGGCAAATAAAAGAACCTTGAACCTTGAATGCCTAGAGGAGGGTGGTCTCGTGGCCTGGAACCCCTGCAGAATTTATTTTTTCTCCAGTTGTCTGGAGTTTTTTTAGTTTTTCCTGTCCTCCTTGGCCATCGGACCAATATTAATTAGTGTTGTCTTTTTTTAATTCTTACTTTGTCTTTTTTCTCTTTCTTCATCATGTAAAGCACTTTGAGCTACATTATTTGTATGAAAATGTGCTATTTAAATAAATGTTGTTGTTGCTGTTTCCTTGGTATCTGAATTTTACCCATGTGATTAATGAAGTTTATCTAATCTGTGTGTCTGAACCTCTTGAGAGCGTTCCCATGAAGTCAGCTTCTCAGACTCTCTCATTATTTTCAAGACGCCTTTCTCGCCTCCTGTCCACTTTCATACTTAGTGTCTTTGAAGGTGACTCTCTTAGTGTTCCTTGTATGTTTTTACTCCTTCTTGTGTGTCTAACAGTCACACTTCCTCTTTAGACCTTAGTGTGTTATTATGTAGTGTGTGTGTGTACAGCATATATACGAGGTGAGGCACAGAAATAACCAGACTGGGCTTAGAGCTTTCCTGGAAAACCGTCTGAAGTTCGGCTGAACGTGAATCATAGAAGTATATCGCCTCCTACACGCCCTCTCAAACCGTTGACCGGCTAGGTATATCCTGTGAATAGCCCAGTCAGTATTTGCACAACAATCGCTGCATGAGTTGCCGCAATAATGTCGGGTGGAAAAATTGAACAGCGAATCATCATCAAATTTCTTACAAATTTTCTTTTTCCATAAAGCAGTTTTTGACTGACAAAAATATTCCTGTCCTCGCTCATCCTGCCTATTTGCCCTATTTAGCTCCCTATGATTTTTACTTGTTTCCAAAAAATCAAAAATGACCTGAAGGGAACACATTTTTCTTCAATGGATAAAGTGAAGACAGAAACGGCTAGCCTGTTGAAGAGCCTCAAGCAAGAAGACTTCCATCACTGTTTCAATCAATGGAAGATACGTATGGAGCGGTGTAGAGATCGGGAGGGGGAGTATATAGAAGGTGACAATGTGTAGAATGCTGGTTATTTTTGTGTCTCACCTCATATATGTGTGTGTGTGTGTGTGTGTGTGTGAAAACGAGAACAATATCCTTATCACTTGTCTTAAGCAGTATGTGGGCATCCAAGATATTGCTTTGGAATGCTTCAGGTCATATCTACCAGGCAGACGTTTTTCACTCAGTCTGGGCAATTTCTCCTCTTCCTCAGCTCCTCTTAGCTGTGGGGTCCCTCAATGATCTATCCTTGGGCCTATTCTATTTTCACTGTACATGTTGCCCTTAGGATCCATTTTTAAAAAACATAACATTTCTTTTCATTGCCAGATATATCCTCCAATGAAGCAAACGGAAAATAATATTCTCTTACACCCTTAGTGGAATATCTGAAAGACATTTAAATATGGAGGTCACTAAATTTTCTTAGTCTAAATGACAAAAAACAGAGATTGTGTGTTTTAGACCTTCTGATCTTATCTGTTCTTCTGCAAGTAACCTTGGTCCACAGACAAACTACTGCAAACCTTCTGCTGAAAATCTTGACGTGATTTTTGCTAATGCCCTCAAATGTGATAAACAGATGATCTCCATTGTGAAAGTCTGCTTCTGTCAGCTCAGGGTATTAGCTAAGGTCAAGCCCTTCGTTTCTATACATGATTTTCAGACACTAATTCATGCGTTTGTCTCATCTTGGCTTGACTATTATAACTTACTAAATGCTGGAGTTAGTCAGCCATCCTTTGCTCATCTTCAGCTCATCCAGAACATGGCAGCCAGGCCTCCAACAGGCACACAAAAACAGAATCACATCACACCAGTTCTAGCTTCTTTTCACTGGAGTCCTGTTCGCTACAGGATTGAATGGTTTAGCCCCCTCATGTCTTACTGACCTCTTACACCCATACTCTCCCTCGCGATCACTGAGGTCCTCTGTCCTGACGTTATCGGTCGTGCCAAGTTCTAGACTTGAGCTTAGAGGGGGCCATGCCTTCGCAGTAGCTGCCCCTAAACTTTGGACTGGTCTACCCATTTGTATTAAGTGAGCACCATCTTTGGTCACTTTTAAATCCAGTCTTTGTGTCTTACATGAGAGTATTGTTTTTAATTCAGTGTGTTTACTTGTCTATAGATTTATTGGTGTGTTTATAGAAACTGTAGAGCACTTTGGTCAACTGCTGTTGTTTTAAATGTGCTCTACAAATAAAATTGACTTGACTGACCAAGTGCAGAGCATAATGACACCTCTTGTGTTTTTGTGACCCAGACGGTAAAGTGGACACAAACTGCAGTGGGGTGCAGGTCATGGAAGCAGTCACTGATTCTGTTACATAGTCATGCGGGTACCAGAGCGTCATCAAATCAAAGTCCAGTATCCAATGGGCACCATCTCCCACATACCACCCTTCCTTATTACAATTAGCACTGTCTTTCATTTCCCTGTATGATACAGAGTCCTTTTCTTGTTTTGTTTTTTTTGCTGCCTGCTGTCCTGTTAGCCCCCCTGAGTGAACACGCCTGACTTGATGAGTCATTTAGTCCACAGGAGGCAGATTCAGTGACACTAAAGTGATGCGGGCTGGCCAGGCAGGCGGAGAGATAAGCTTTCATCGAGACGCTTGGAGAGAACTTGCTGCTATAACAGTGGAGACTTCATTACTTTGTCACACTAAATATTAATGTGTTCTTGAACCCGTTGACTTTGGGATTTTATTACCTATTTAGCTTTACTCTTTCTGCAGACTCCAGTGCCTCATTGGAATATAAAGTGCTGCTTCTTTCCAAGTCGGCAAGCAGACATCTTCTGTGTCTCCATCATATTCTGATAATCTTTAATCATTTCTTCTAACCTCTCCTCCCCCTTGAAGGTGCCGAAGGTTACTGCCATTCTAGTCTCAGACTGCAGAGGGGGGGTTGCTTGTTGTTTTAGTCTTGAATGTCAGGAGCGATTAACTCGGCCACCATATACTGCATGGAGAGACAGTCTGAGAACTGTGGGTAGCCAGGATTGGCTCCACTAGTAGGTTGGCAGTTGTTGGATGGTTCACGAGTCGTGCCCAGGAAATTCCATATTTACCTGGCACCTGAGCATTTCAGGGTTAAAAGGGTCTCTAGTATGAAAGGTCAGCAGTAAAGAGCCCATGAAATGGTTTGTCTTTTTCTCTCCATAACTGTGACCATGGGCCTGAGAATCAGCAGTTTGCGAGGGGTGACAGGTCCCATTTTTTATTGCCAAGAATAAGGTCAGTGCTGGCACAAAAGGTTTTTAAAGAATAATGAGTTCCACATATCTTAAATAATCTGGAAAGAGTGCATGGAAAACACTAAGCAGCTAAATGTAATTTACACTCCCCGGGGACTTCTGTGTAATTATTTTACACTGCTATCAAAATTTGGTAGCCATGGAGAGAGGAGAGATTAAATATGAAGACGATAACCATCACGTCCCTGACCTGAGCTTAAAAGCCGAGCAACCAAAGTGCAGAAATAGAAATAGCGAAGGTCCTCGGGCTTTCTTGGAGACCGGTTCTGACCAGAATCATCCAGAAATGCGTTTGTAGTAGCAGGGAGCAGCAAAGACAAAAAGTGTCTCAGATTAACTGGATCAGCACTGACTGCCTGTTTACTCCAAATGGCTGGGGTGATTAGGTGGTGCAGTGCTTAGTGCTTCTGTCTTGCTGCTCCAGGGTCCTGAGATCAAATCAGAGCTACGGTACCGTCTCTATGAAGTTTTCCTGTTATGTCCATGTCTGTAACATTCTCAGGTCATTCCGAAATCTCACACCCTAAAGATTAAACGTCTAAGTTGATTGACGGTTCTTTACTTCACTATTGGCACGTAGACTTATGGTGCTCAACTAGAAGAATTCTAACTCACCTCTTTTAAGTCAGTGGGTAAACTGATGTTTTGTATTATCTGAAATTGGAAAAAATCAAATTCTCACTTAGATGATCTGTACAAAACTTTTTCAAAACTTGGCAGGATCTAACATTTTAGAATAAGCACTTATATATGTGAATTTCCCCCTGGGATTAATAAAGTATCTATCTATCTATCTATCTATCTATCTATCTATCTATCTATCTATCTATCTATCTATCTATCTATCTATCTATCTATCTATCTATCTATCTATCTATCTATCTATCTATCTATCTATCTATCTATCTATCTATCTATCTATCTATTGGGAAGTGGATTCTCTCCCCTCTTTTTATTCTATTTAGTTTTATTAATTTATCTATTTACATATTTTTACTATTGTTAAAGTTTTGCTCTGCTGGCCTGGCTCTCTTTCTCATGGGTGTGGGTTGATTCATTTCGAGCCTAGTTTTGTTGAACTTGACTTGCTTATATGGATTGTTGTTTGATTCTAATACAATTAATAAAATGTTAAAATAAATAAGTTGATCAACAGTTCTAAATTGGCTCAGTATGAGAATGCATAATTTGTTGTGTGCTGAAATAAAGTGGCATCGTGTCCAGAGCTGTACCCACTGCTTAGTGCTCAGATAAGACTCTGGCTTCTCGTCACCATAATGGAAGACGTGAGCACACAAATGGGTTGGATTACCGTATATACTCGTGTATAAGTCGAGTATTGAAACCTGAAAAATTGATCATAAAATCAGATCCGACTTATACGCCCGTTCAAAAATACGACCCTTCATTTTTTTTTGTATATCTTTTTGCCTCCTCTAATCTCGCACCAGTTTCTCAGACACATCAAATTTTGTTGCAGGAGCGCAGTTACCAATTTCTTTCACCACTTCAATGACTTTTAATTTAAAACCAGGTTCATATTTTTTTCTGATCGAACGCTCCATCGTAGATAAGGGATGCTCTTACGACAAAGTTGTATGAGGGTGTGAGATACTAAAAACATAAAACAGTGCAAATGTCGCTTCAGAATAGTTTGGGTATTACAGTGTGGTCACGTAGGTACAATACATAGAAAAGAAAGGCCGTGTGCTCCGTGGCTACTCTCTCAGGTGGGTGTTAGCATATCATAATCTCTTGGACCAATAGTGTGAGTTTTCCGCATTTGACTTATACGACCAACATAAAATATCGGTAAAATCAAGTCCCGACTTATACACAGGAGAACTTAAATACGAGTATATACGCTATATCAAGAGCGGTGTTTGGGGGTGGCAAGTAGGGCGACCGCCCCAGGCCTTGCGCCTAAGGTGGGCCCCACTTTTGAGGTCTGTGTGTATCCTGTTCAAGTGGATATGTCAAGTTATTTTCTCCAGTATAGATCAACCATGTCTCAAGACAGGCTTTGCGGTCTGGTGATCCTAACTATAGAAAAAAACATTGCATCCAGATTAGACTGCGAAGATATCATCAACGAATTTTCCAATCGGAAGGCAAGAAAAGTGGATTTTCGTCTCTGAACCTGGAAACCGGTAAGAGATTTCATGATGATACCTCTACGTTAATTTCACACCTCCTGACGAAACACTGAAACTCACATTTTATTTGTTGGCCATAAAGATGTCTGAATATTAATGCACAAAAACATGTATCGCTAATGAAAACCGGCTGACATGACAACAATGTGAGTTATGACTACGACATCCTGCATATCGAGACTCAGAGTATGCTTGCACTCTGGGTACGTTTTCTAGAAGAGGCCCTGTTAGTTTCTGCATGACATCGCATCGCATTTTGCACTGTCGTGGTATTGTCATGAATTACGAATTGAACTTTTTTAATAGATTATATCGTTATATTTTGATAAAGTCCGTGTGTTATCTTGCAAAAATTTAGCTGAATACTGAAATGAGAAAATCTGGTGTATGTTAACATTATTTTTATTAAATTTGAGTGCAAGTTTGACGTAACCGGTGGTGTTGGTCAGTCCTAGGCCCAGCACACCAATAAGACCACCTTTGCACAGCATGATGCTTCCATCTCTATACTTCACAGCGATGTTTGTACATTTTTAGATGATGTAAAGTATTCAAACAGGGCATTTTGTGTGATGGCCACAAAGCTCACTTTTGGTCTCATCAGGCCACAGAACCTTCTACTATCTTACCATGTGCCTTCTGACAAACTGTAGTCGATATCTCATGTGTTTATTCTCTTTGCCACTCTCCTGTAAAGCTGTGAAGCACTCAGGCAGCTGTCTGCACAATCTCTCCACTCACTGTAGGCAGTAACTCCTTCGGAGTCGGAATTGTCTTCTTGTAGGATCACTCAGCTTTTTGTAGACGGCCTGCCGTAAGCAGATTCACAGATGTGCCGTACTCTTTCCATTTCTCCTTGAATGATTAAACTGAACTCCAAGGGATATTCAGTGACTTGGATATTTTCTTGTCCCCCGACTTGTGGTTTTCAATCCTCTTTTCACAGAGTTGCTTGTTGTGTTCTTTTGTCTTCTTGGTGCAGGTTAGGCCACCATACTGACTCACAAGTTGGATTTTCCAGATGAAGTGCATTTATACTTCAATCGGTTGATCTCTATTAAACTAATTGTATGACTTCTAAAAGATGCACCAGTGATGATTTAGGGGTATCATATTAATGGGGGGGGCGTCACGGTGGCGCAGTGGGTAGCACTGCTGCCTCGCAGTTGGGAGACCTGGGGACCTGGGTTCACTTCCCGGGTCCTCCCTGCGTGGAGTTTGCATGTTCTCTCTGTGTCTGCGTGGGTTTCCTCCGGGTGCTCCGGTTTCCTCCCACAGTCCAAAGACATGCAGGTTAGGTGGATTGGTGATTCTAAATTGGCCCTAGTGTGTGCTTGGTGTGTGGGTGTGTTTGTGTGTGTCCTGCGGTGGGTTGGCACCCTGCCCGGGATTGGTTCCTGCCTTGTGCCCTGTGTTGGCTGGGATTGGCTCCAGCAGACCCCCGTGACCCTGTGTTCGGATTCAGCGGGTTGGAAAATGGATGGATGGATGGATATTAATGGGGTGAACACTCAATTGTTTTTCATTTTATATTTGTAATTAATTTAGTACCACTTGCAAAGGTCTGTTTTCACTTTGACATTTTGGTGTTTTTTGCTTCTGTTCTTCAGTGTCCAAAAGCTGAAGCAAATCCACTGTGATTCAATGTTTTATAATAATATGAAAACTTCAAAGGGGTGAATACTTTTTAGAGTCACATTATGATAAGGATTCTTAGGTGGCTGCCATGACACACTGCAGAAAGCTTGGCTGTGAAAATAGCTTTTGCTTTTGTGAAGCCTAATCCTCAAAGGAGAACTTCAGCTCGTCTTTCTTATTGGCTCATTTGACTGATCGTGAGTCATGAGGCAGATTACCACCGATGGGGTATCTGATCAGCCATCCCCGCATCCATTTTATCTGTCATCACCTTTTGAGTGGAAATCACTCTTGCATCAGCACAACGTATTTATACACTCAGGTCACCCGTTGCCTGTTTGTTCAGGATTGTTTCACAATGTCTCTAAGTTTAACTGTCAAATGATAAATATTCTTTTATCTTTAATCTTTAAATCAAAGATTATGCCCAGTGTGACAATGATAGAGGGTGTAGCAGCCATTCAACCCGACACAGACAGACACAAGAGGCACTCTGACAAAACTCACGCTTTTTATTTTCAGTTCTTTCCTTTAGAGCACCTCACACCGTGCACAACTCAGATACAACAATTCAGTCCTTTTACTTTCTGTCCTTTCTTCTGCCACCTCCACTCCTGTATCGCAAGCTCTGTCCTCTGCCTCCCGACTGAGGCGGCCCCTTTTATAATGCACCCGGATGTGCTCCAGGTGCACCCTATTGACCTTCCTGGTGTGGCGGAAATGCTGCATACCCTGGCATCTGAGCCATCCAGGCGCCCCCTGGAAGTGGCCACAGGTCCCCCACAAGGTTGAGCTTTCCAGCTTCGTGCTCAAGGCAGCAGTCCTGGAGGGCTGCCCTCTTGCGCCCCGGGGTAGGAATTCCCCCTCTCCCTGTCCCCTGCTTCTCCAGGCCTCTCGCTGGGGCAAGGTCCCCGGCCGTCTATCACATCAGCTGGCGAGAATCTAACTGTCAGGCGGTGCTTATCATTTACATTGAATTTGGCAGAAATGAGTCAAGGGAGTGGTGGCAATGGAAAAATATCCCTTTGTAAGGTCACTTTTCCAAAACAGGATTGTAATGAGTCACAGCCTCCTTTAGTAGCGACGGACAAATGCAGCAACTTACTGTTTATGGAGGGCCAGACCACTGCGGGTGGTGCCAAAGCACATACCACATCCACTCATACTTTACCAATTTAAAATCCCTCATTGATGTCTTTGAAAGTTAAAAGGTTGGTGTACATGGGTGGACCATTCAAGCTCAGTATAGACAAGGATGTGAGAACTGAAGTCAGGTTGTGGTGTGTTGAGATGGCAGTACTAACATCTGTGCCAGAAGAGCTATCAGATGACTGATACTACCGGCAACATAATTACTGTAACATCTAAGGAGCTGCTTCATAATACCCTTCATTGTTGTTTTTATTGCTAATGATGTAGTTTACTGACAGGGATGAGTAAAGGGAAAAAGTGCAAGAATGTGAAATGATGAGGAATGGAAATGTACTCACAGAAGCAATTTGTGTTTTATTATTACTATGTATTTAAAAAGACGCTCAGGAGACGTTACAACTGCTAACACTACACTTTCATTATTTTACAACTGGAGGCTACTGTAAGTTTTAAGCATGTTTTTTAAGACTGTAGCCACACTGGCTGTCTCTTACGGTGACCCAATCAGTACATGTGGCCCACTGAGGTGAGACCTCCTTCCCAAGTGTTTAACTTTGGCAGCTTTGGCTTGGCTTGTGTGCACACTGTTTGAATTCTTTGTGAGATTCTCCTGAAAGTGTGCCACCTAGTGGAGTGATTAGATTACATTAATAACTGAATATACAAAGCAAATTCTTGTTTCCCCCATGGGGATTTTCAGCTTTATCGCTAAAGCACTACAGTTATTTGTTGTGTTGTCCCAAATATCCAAACTCTAACGTTAACCTTTGAGAACATTAGACAAAAATTTTATGAGAACAGGTATGTTTGGCTCAACAAGTTAGTTCATGCTTTTCACATAGATCGTCCAAAATAACATCAAGTCAAGATCTGAAAATCGCTAAAGTCCTACATTCCACCTACCTACTTGGTAATTTATATCACGTTTGTGAAGAAATGCTTTCTAAGAAGTATGTGAGATAGGCCCAACCATGAACTTGTGTTCTTGTTGCAGAACGTTTTTTAAAGTAGCAGCCTGGATCCAACGTACTAATTCCTTTCATAATTTTGAACACTTTAATCACGTCCTGCCTTAATCTTTGTTTGCTTCAACTAGGAAGGTTTAACTCCTTCACTATTTGGCTCCTTCAGTCTCTCCTCGTAGCTCACACCTCTCGCTCTCAGAGTCTGGTGGCCTTGTGTTGTTTTTGTAATATGGAGGCCAAAACTGTACACAGTCCTCCAGGTGAAGCTTCACTGGTGCATCTCTTAGCTTAAGCATGACCTCCTTTGACTTGTACTTCAAACATTGTGCTGTATAAACTAACATCCTACTAGCCTATTTAATGGCTTCTGTACACTGTCTAGATGTTGAACAACAACAACAACAACATTTATTTCTATAGCACATTTTCATACAAACAATGTAGCTCAAAGTGCTTTACAGGATGAAGAGAGAAAATAGACAAAATAAATAATTAAAATTATGTAACACTAATTAACATAGAATAAAAGTAAGGTCTGATGGCCAGGGAGGACAGAAAAAACAAAAAAAAAAAACTCCAGATGGCTGGAGAAAAAAATAAAATCTGCAGGGGTACTGAGGCTACGAGACCACCCAGCCTCCTCTAGGCATTCTACCTAACATAAATGATCTCAATCAGTCCTCATTGTATTCAGGGTTCACATGGAAGAACTTGATGATGACGGTCATGTGGACCTCTGGCCTTTAATCCATCAATGTAAGGACATCACGGTGCTTTGCTCAGGTGGTGGTGGTGCAGATCGCCACTCCAGAAAACCGGAAAAAGAACAGAAGAGAAAGTAGGGGTTAGTACAGGTTTTGGAGCCACCATGAATAATAATGATAATTAATTGAATATACAGAGCATCAGGATTAAACTAAGATGAAGCTATGAGAAAGCCATGTTAAAGTAATGTGTTTTTAGCAATTCTTTAAAGTGCTCCACTGTATTAGCCTGGCAAATTCCTATTGTTCAACTATTCCAGATTTTAGGTGCATAACAACAGAAGGCCACCTGCCTCACCACTTCTTTTAAGTTTAGCTTTTGGAATTCTAAGCAAACACTCATTTGAAGATCTAAGGTTAGATTTTGGAGTGTAAGTGTAAGACATTCCAAAACATAAGATGGAGCGAGATTTTTTAAGACTTTGTAAACCATAAGCAGTATTTTAAAGTCAATTCTAAATGACACAGGTAACCAATGAAGTGACATCAAAACCAGAGAGATGTGCTCGGATTTTCTTTTCTGAGTTAAGATTCTAGCAGCTCCATTCTGCACTCGTTGCAGTCCATTGATGTCTTTTTTGGGTAGTCCTGAGAGGAGTGCGGTACAGTAATCTAGCCGACTGAAAACAAAAGTGTGAACTAATTTCTCAGCATCTTTCAATGATATGAGGTCTAACTTTTGCTATATTTCTTAAGTGAAAAAATGGTGTCCTAGTAATCTGATTAATATGTGATTTAAAATTCAGGTCACAGTCAACAGTTACCCCTAAATTCTTTACCTCCGTCTTGACTTTTAATTGTAACACATCAAGTTTATTTCTAATAACCTCATTATATCCATTATTGCCAATCACTAAAATTTCAATTTTCTCTTTATTTAGCTTGAGAAAATTAGTGTTCATCCACTTAGAAACACAAGTAAGACATTGTGTCAGTGAATCAAGAGAGTCGGGGTCGTCAGGCGCTATTGATAAATACAGTTGTGTGTCATCAGCATAGCTGTGGTAGCTCACATTATGCCTTGAGATAATCTGACTTAACGGAAGCATAGAGATCGAAAAGAGCAGCAGACCCAGGATAGAGCCTTGTGGAACACCGTATAGAATATCATGTGTCTTTGAGTTATAATTACCACAACTTACAAAGAATTTTCTACTAGCCAGGTAGGATTCAAACCAATTTAAGACACTGCCAGAGAGGCCCACCCATTGACTAAGGTGATTTCTAAGGATATTGTGATCAATGGTATCGAATGTGGCACTCAGATCTCAGAGGTTGAGAACAGATAGAAGGCCTCTGTCTGCATTTACCCGCAAGCCGTTTACTACTTTAACGAGTGCAGTTTCTGTACTGTGATTTGTTCTGAAACCCAACTGAAACTTACCAAGAATGGCATGTTTATTGAGGTGATCATTAAGCTGTATAATGACTGTCTTCTGTAGAATTTTACTTAAGAAAGACAGGTTAGAAATAGATCTAAAATTTTCAAAAGCAGAGGAGTCAAGATTATTTTTCTTGAGCAGGGGTTTAACTACAGCAGTAATAAGACAGTCTGGGAAGACCCCCGTATCTAATGACGAGTTTACTATGTCAAGAATGCTATCAATTAGCATGTCCGATACTTCTTTGAAAAAACTTGTTGGTATTGGGTCATGGACGCAGGTGGAGGGTCTCAGTTGAGAAATTATTTTATATAAATCCTGGTGAAAGAATTCAATTTTTTTATAATGGAGTACTGGGGTTTAAGAGGTGTACTATATTATTTCTAATATCATTAGTTTCTTGATTAAAAAATACAGCAAAAGCCTCACAAGTTTCACTGGAAGTATTTTGGAGGCATTCCATTGAGTGACCTGGGTTTAGCAGACGATCAATCGTAGAGAATAAGACTCTGGGATTACTAGCATCATTATTTATAATTCTAGAGAAATAGCAGCACCTCTCAAGACGGACTGTGTTGTTGTATTCTGTTATTTTAACCTTCAATATCTCATAGTGGATAATCAGTTTAGTTTTTCTCCATTTATGCTCATCTCTCCGGCATGTTCTCTTTAGATCAGACACTCTTTGAGTCTTCCATGGTATAACAGTGCTAGAACGTGATGAATCCACTATGGCTCTTAGGTCCTTCTCTTAAAGATCTCCCATGGTGTATTCAAATCTAACATTTTTACTTCCGTTGTGTAATACTTTTTACAGTTACTTACATTAAATTTCATCTGCCACAAATCTGCCCAAGCCTGTATCCTGTCCAAGACCCTCTGCAACAATCAGAAAAAAAGTAAAAAGGTGTTGGGTGTTTCACTGAGTAGATTACTCCATCCATCTTCGGAACTCTGTTTTTTAACTATAGAATTGCCTATGCCAGCAGAATCAGACTCTAGACTGGAATCAACAATAAATGTGATGCCAGTTTGCCGCAGGGCACCGAAAACTCTTCAATCCTAAGTTGTTTTTGAACACCTTTTGACAGGAAAATGACTGACTGTGGTCTTGCTGATCTTTTTCTTGGAATTTGAAAAGGCATTCTTATTACTATAAAGTTACATATGACAGCTTGCAGAGTGGAAATGTCCTTTAGGACAATATGAAGTGTGAAAACTTTGCTTAGGAGAAGTGTGTTAGATGTACATTTATCTGCATTCTGTGTAATGATGTGACGATGCGGGTTCTACTCAATGCTCCCACTTCCTTTTCAAGAGCTCATGAACTCCACACCGTCGGTAATGTAACCGGATGAGCTGGACAATGAGGACACCACAAAGAAGCAAAGGGAAAGGTACAAAGTGCAGAAGTGCTTTTATTAACAAGAAAAAAATCAGTGTCCAAAACAGTGCTGTTATTCAAAGTGGTCAAATAAATAATCCATAAAAAAGGTAAAATCCAGACATTTAAAACAAGGCTAAAAACAGGACTAAAATCCTGTCGCAGACATTTGGGTCATACCAACCAAGCACAAACCCTTCCATGTCAAACCAGCTCACCCATGCCTTGCTCAGCTGGAGAGACTTCAGCCACTGCGGTCCTCACACTACCGACCCCCGTCTTGGATGCCTCCGTCGGTGTCTGCCAGAGCACTCGGGGTCGGTTGTCCTATCGTCTTCTTTCTTGCACTCATCCTTCAGATCCCTAGGGTGGACTCCTCCACGATTGTACCCACTCTCCCACATGGGACCCCTGACTGCGCTGACCTCTCTCATTCATGCTGGCTGGCTCGTCTTCTTCCTTTCACCCCCAATGCTGCCCTTGGTCTCTAAGCCTTTCTTTGCTTTCAGTTTCTTTTTCTCTCCTTCTGTGCCATCCCGTTCTTATATGGCTCCGTGGGCACAACATTTCAATCGCGCACCACAGGAAGCCGATTAAGCAATTGAGAATGATCGCACCCTCACGTGCAGGTGTGACTCGCCCCAATTACTCCATTAACTCGCCGCGGCTGCACGATTGCACCCACAGAGACTGACATGGTGAATGGATTATTTAAAAGCTGCGGACCTGCTACACCACAGATGAATGTACACTGACCTTGACTTCTTGAGCACAGGATTGAGTTATTAACAAAGTCCAGACAAAATGAGTGCCAAATATAACAGTGATTGAACTCTCATATTATAGCCTTTTCTATTCAGCCTCACAATCCTGAGCTTATTCCATTTATTGGTATGCTACTGTAGCTACTCTTACCTGCACCTTCCCTTGGTATCTTTGCAAGTCTCATCCTCTCTCTTGCCCTCCATGTACCTGCAGCGTTCCTCCTACGCCTCTGTTGCCCATTCTTGCATGTCTCAGCCTCTCTATCCCGGTGCTTCCTCTCTCGATCACGTTCCTGTAAAGTTTACTTTCACAGACTCTGTCATTTCGAGGTGCCTTACTTGCTGCCTGTCCGTTTTTGACTACCACCAATGGTAGCTGGGTCCGCATTGCCTGCTGTGCAAACTTCATTCATATTGTTACCAATTCCTCCCGTCTTTGAGGGTAGGGTGTGCTTCATTATTATTCAGTGACCAAATATCACTCGGTAAGTTATTTGGTTTGTTTTCATTGAAATCTTTTTTTTTAAACTCCATTTTTTTTGTAAACATAAAAAATTGTCACAATCAGAAACTGAATTTCACACTCCTAAAGTATCATGTCATCATCCACTGCACTGAGCAACCAAAGCTTAACTGACCAATTAGACCAAAACTAAACTGACCAATCAGACCAAAGCTAAACTGACCAATCAGACCAAAGCCAAACTGACCAATCAGTTTTCTCAGAGGGACTGGAGACACACTTATTATATAGTAGATAATATCACCACCTGACATGCTTATTGCAAAAAATATATATTTTAGAATCAAGAAATGAGATGCTCTTTGGGGTTTATTTTCTAATATTTCTGTTAAATATGAACTAAGTATACCATTTAAGTTTACCTCTCTTTCTTATTAGTATTATCAGTCTCTATGAATATTCCTTAATTTTGCGGTTCACAAGAATTGTGTCTTCCCCTGTGTACACCCTTGAGCCCCCTCATAAACAGCTTGACTTTACCTGCATGTCTAAAGAAAGAAGAATGAAATCCATAGAGCCAGGAGAAAACCCACACAGCCATGTGGACAGAATTTACAATTCATACACACTGTGTGTTTGAAACAAGTAAGGAAACAATACGAACTCCAGTGCCACTGTGCCACCCGAATTGTAGCAACTACAAGGGAATTCTGTAAGTACAAAAAGTATTGATTAAGAAGAGAGTATGAGCGGTCACAGCACACAATGCACTTTTAAACATACAATAAACAAAATAACAATACAACATAAAAAAAAACAGTGTACAGCACTGAGGGGAATTCAGTTGCCTTGGAGTCGAGGATCTGCTGTTCTTCCATTAATTTGATCTCGATATGAGTTCAAGTCTGGCTCCCAAAGATCTGTAACTTGTAAATTCATTTGTTTATAAAGCAATTGGACATAGGATGTTGTCCAGATTTAAGATTTGATACAGCTTGTTCTGTAAATGGTAATTCAGGGTTGTTGGAGCCTGGAGCCTCTCCTGACTACAGCAGAGAGAAGGCAGAAGCTATCAGAGGACACACTCATGTACAAACACCTGCACCAGCTCACTCCTGGCCAGAGATTGTCAGAAAAGTAGGGAGGTCAGGGTCTTTACCCAGGTATCCTTAGCCACAACATTTCTAAACAATTTAGCAGATCTCCAGCCATTCAGCAGTCTCTGGTGGTTTTCCACAGAAGCCAACGGGGTCATGCTGAGGAAATAACTGAAGCAGACTACTTGTTATTCAGTTGCATCACTGCAATACTAACAATATTTGAGTGCCACAGAGGCTATTCTGTTGTCTTTTGGGTAATCAAGACTGGTGTGCTGTTTTTCATATAATGACAGACACACATTGTATGTTTGGTGAATGTATTGTAAAGAATGACTCCTCCTTTTCACCATGCAGCACCACCATAGGGTTAGTTAGTCACTTAGAGACGAGGGTGTTTGTCTACATTAATTCACTGTGTGCTCCGAGTTAAAGCAATGCACCATTGCCACTAGTATTAGTAAAATGCGAGCTCTTCTCAAAAGAAGGACAGAGAATGATTTTTAGAATAGCAAAGGCTAGGAAGAAGGCTGGAAAGGACTGCAGTCCAATAAAGCAGATATAAGATGAACAAGGAGTGGTCTTGAGTGAGCATGATAGGATCAAGGAGAGACAGAAGTGCTACTTTGACAAGTTGTTGATTAAAGAAAATCCTAGGGTTGTTTTTGGGGATGGAGTCCCAAATGAAAGGCTAGCACCAAGAAGTAAAGGTGGCACTGAAAACAATGGAGAATAGAAAGGCAACAGGACCTGATGAAATACAAGCAGAAGTGTGGAAGAGTTTAGGGGAAGTGGGAGTAGATGAAAAGAGGGATGTCTAATGCAGAAGATCTATGAACAGGAGAGAATACCAGGGGAGTGAATGAAGAGTGTGATTGTACAGATTTTGTAAGGATAAGGGTGATATTCAGGAAATTATAGAGGGATAATGCTGATGGCACACAGAATGGAAAATTTGGGAAAGGGTTAAAGAGAGAAAGCTTAGGGAAGAGACCACCATAGGGAAGAGCAGTTTGGTTTTATGCCTGTGACAGAAAGGAGTACTAGAGAAGTACTGTATGTGAAGATTGTCCAGGATATGTATGAGGGAGTGAGGACTCATCTTAGAAGCAGAGCTGGGGTAATAGACAGAGTAGATCTGCACCAGGGATCTTCTTGAAGTCCTTACATCTTTGATTTGGTTATGAATGTGTTGAGTCATGGGATAAAAGACCAATCCCCCTGGTGGATGTTTTTTGATGACATTTTATTGTGTAACACTGGAAAAGAGCAAGTGGAGAGGACGTTGGAAAAATGGAGAAGGGCTGAACAAACAGAATAGAATATATGGTGTTTAATGATGATCAGTATGGTCAGGATTCAGAAGTTAACCTGCAGAAAGAGCCATTGAAAAGGGTAGATACATTTAAATATCTAGGATCAGTGGTAGCTTAAGATGGTAAACTACAAGCAGAGATAACCCTCTGTGTGAATGGAACAATTGGAAGAAGACATCAGGAGTATTGTGTGATTGAAGAATTAAGGCAAAGGTTAAAGGTAAGGTTTGTAAGACAGTGGTAAGACCAGAAATGATGTGTGGAGCTGAGACATGAGCAGTAAAGGGAGCACAGCAGGAGAAGAAGTTAGATGTGGCAGAAATGAGACTATCGAGATGGATGCATTGAGCTGAAAAAAAGGACAGAATGAGAAATGAGACAATCAGAGGTACCACAAAAGTGGGAGAGATGTGTAAGAACGTACAGGAAAGTAGGGTGAAGTGGTATGGACATGTGATGAGGAGAGACAGTGAATATGTGGGCAAAAGCATGATAGGAATGGAAGTACAGAGAAGAGAAATTGAGGGAAGGCCAAAGTGAATGTGGATGGATAGAGTAAAAGAAGATCTAAAGGAAAAGGGTCACGCTGGGAGGTTGTGCAGGACTGAGCAATATGGAGAAGGTTTGATCAAGCACATTGACTCAACATACGGAAGAAGTTGGAAAAGTTGAAGAGGAAGAAGACTTGTCTTAAAATTGACTATCCTTCTTCTTCTTTCAGCTGCTCCTGTTAGGGGTTGCCACAGCGGATCATCTTGTTCCATATCTTTCTGTCCTCTACATTTTGTTCTGTCACACCCATCACCTGCATGTCCTCTCTCACCACATCCATAAACCTTCTCTTAGGCCTTCCTCTTTTCCTCTTCCCTGGCAGCTCTATCCTTGGCATCTTTTTCCCAATATATCCAGCATCTCTCCTCTGCACATGTCCAAACCAACACAATCTCACCTCTCTGGCTTTGTCTCCAACCATCCAACCTGAGCTGACCCTCTAATGTCCTCATTTCTAATCCTGTCCATCCTCATAGATAGATAGATAGATAGATAGATACTTTATTAATCCCAATGGGAAATTCACAATTCATCACACCCAATGCAAATTTTAGCGCCTTTAACTCTGCCACCTCCAGCTTTGTCTCCTGCTTTCTGGTCAGTGCCACCGTCTCCAACTCATATAACATAGCTGGTCTCACTACTGTCCTGTAGACCTTCCCTTTCACTCTTGCTGATACCCGTCTGTCACAAATCACTCCTGACACTCTTCTCCACCCATTCCACCCTGCCTGCACTCTCTTTTTCACTTCTCTTCCACAATCCCCATTACTCTGTATTGTTGATCCCAAGTATTTAAACTCATCCACCTTCGCCAGCTCTACTCCCTGCATCCTCACCATTCCTCTGACCTCCCTCTCATTCACACACATGTATTCTGTCTTACAATTGACTACCCATTCTGGTGTAAAGGAGAGGTCATTCAGTTCTTTTCACCCACCTGATGTGAAATGCCACATTCTAGTTCAATCCATTTAATCATTTCACAAATGTCCATATGAGTTCATATTGTATCAAGTTTGTGTTTGTTTATAACATCATATTCTCAGTCCCAATAATGGTCAATGGTGGCCAACACCTATGGAACCTAAAAAACTGAAAACAACTTTAGGCAGGGTGGCAGTCCATCATTGTCCAGTGTACACACGCAGACACACAGCTGTTTACAGCTGTCATTAAATTTAACATGTATGTCTTTGAAAAACAAAAGAGTAAAACCAGAAATAAAAGCAGAAGGAGACATGGAGAATGTGCAAAATCCACACAGCCAACATAAATCAAGCCAAGAAAATTGTATCTATGAGACAAGAGAGTCTGCCATTAAGCCACCTTTTATCTTCAACCCTTATTCTGACACTAGAATATACCTGTAATTCTGTACATCTTCTATACTTTTTTTTTTGCGTCTGGGCACATCAGCAGTTGAAAGTGCTATCTTCTTTAGTGTCGTCACATTTTAAATTCCCCTGCCACTCATACGTGGCCTTTGCTCTTTGTTCATTAGGTGCCTTCCAACTGCTTGCCTCTTTAAATCGTATATTAAAGTGTTGTGTCATTTATGGACTGCAATGGATCAATGTATTCTTCTTAATATGTTGTTTAGAGATTACATTCACACGGCCCATGACCAGAACCGAGAATGTCTAGCTGACTAGAGGCCACCTGTATTCTGGACCTGTTTAAATGAACAAAATGAATGACATGTAGTACTGATTTATATGGAAAACAGCACCAAAATGAAAAAATATTTATTGATTTTTTCAATCATTAAATCATGAAATAACAAATTAATAAATAAATACAAGTAGAATCCAATAACCTCTTTAATGTCACCAGACTTATTATTATTTGGACATGTTTGAAATAACATCTACAGCATATCTAATCATTTATGTTTTAGTTACCTTCTGCTGAGACTCGGCTTGGTGGTATCCATGCAGTGACTCCTGTGGTTTATTTTCATTTAAAAATGCAACAACTCTTCTTGCCCAGGAAACAGTCGCCGCAGGTATCTAAAGGAGAGCAGGAAACTGCAAATAATAAAGCAACCTGAAGCAGGGACTCCCTGTTGTGCTCCTGCCGTCCAGCAGGACTGAAGCTATGGAGCACTTGGTGGTGGGCTAATCTGACTAGTTGGATGGGTTTGCTTAGCTGCTTTGTTGTAGTGCCCCATGCCAGGCTTTAGAGACACAAGATGCAATTAGGAATGTCCGAGGACAGCAGTGGCAAAGTGCTAAAGAGCCCTTCATGCAGTAGTAGCAGTGTGAGTGGGTCTGCTAAACCGCTGGCCTCCCTACGACAGGTAAGCCCTCTGTAAATGACACTTGCTTTTGTGTTACATTTTTACATAAGTCGGATTTATGTAAATAAAAATGTGTAAAAAAACCAGAAAAACTGACACAAAATGTTTTTTACAATAACTTTGCACAATTGTGTTACAGTTATAAAAATCATATTATGTCACACAGTTGTCTGGTTATTAGTAATACATATTTTATCATGAAGTATCTTAATCATAAAATAACGTCCCTATATTGTTACTAGGATTAATTAATACTTACACTTGCTTGTTTTCATGTAGAATGGATAACATAGTTATAAGGATAGTACAGAGGAACAGACAAGTAAGTGTATAAAATACTAAAAAAGAACTTTAATAAGAAAGACTGAGTTAGAAAGAGTAGAGGATGCAATTATCTCTGTGCTCCACAAGGCTTATTCTCACCTGGAAGAAGTGGGCACCACTGTGAGGATTATGTTTTTTTGATTTTTCCAGCTCCTTCAGTACCATCCAACCATCCCTGTTAAGGGGTAAACTCAGAGATATGCAGGTGGATGAGCCAATGGTGTCCTGGATAGTGGACCACCTGTCAGGCAGACCACAGTTTGTGAGGCTCAAGGACTGTGAGAGCAACACTGCAGCACCACAAGGACAGGCCTGTCTGCTTTACTTAACACCTCAGACTGTAAATATAATATCAGGTCATGTCCATTGCACAAATTCTGTACTTGTGGGATAAAACAGAGATGTTAATTGTTGGAGGGAATGACACTGATCACAACAATATTTTGTCATCATTTAACTCAGTTGAAATCTCCATTAATTTTACTGAATCAGCCCGCAATCTCTGCGTTATCTTTGACTCTAGCACGTCATTTAAAGTGCATATTACAAAGTTGTCCAAATCATGTTTCTTCCATCTTAAATATGTTGGGAAATTAAAGTGCTTTCTAAATAAACAGGATTCTGAGAAATTAATTCATGCATTTATTTCTAGTAGGATTGACTACTGCAATGCACTGTTCACTGGATGTTCAAACTGTTCTTTATACAGCTTCAAGTTAATCCAAAATGCTGCTGCAAGTAATTATTACAAGAACAAGAAAATACGAACACATAACTCCAGTTCTTAAATCCTTACACTGCCTCCTGGTTAAGTTTAGGGCAGATTTCGAAATCCTCCTTTTAACATATAAAGCATTAAATGGCCAAGGTCCGGCTTGCTTATCTGAACTTATCATGACTTACAAACCAGAGCGCACATTAAGATCTCAAGATGCCGGTCTGCTTATGATTCCAAGAATTAATAAAATAACGGTGGGAGGTCGAGCTTTTAGTTACAGGGCCCCTAAACTGTGGAGTGGTCTGCCTGCTACTATAAGAGGTGCCCCTTTGGTCTCAGCTTTTAAATCCCGGCTGAAGACTCATTACTTCAGTTTAGTATACCCTGACTAGAGCTGCTGATTAACTGTACAGACAGCATCTCTGTTGTTAGTCATTAGCACTAAAACATAAGTAACATGATAGTTATAATTTGATACTAACCCTCACCTATTCTGTTTCTCTTCTCGGTATTCAAATGCGGCACTTGGTGCCATGGCCCACCTGCCAAGTTGTTTTGCCTGCCTAAGGTAAAGTCATCCCTGATGGAGGATTGCAGGAATCATGGGAAAGAGGGGTCCTTTCATCAGATTAGTGCTATTTCAGCTGTGGAATGGCCAAATGGGGGAGGCAGCTTGATGAATGAGGTCTCCAGGACTCTAAATAAATCCAAATCATATTATGTGATATCATCTACTGTTAAATTCTACACCGTACTTTTATTTTTATACTCTATTGAGGATTTGTTCTGTTCTGTGTATTGTACTGGGGGCAAAAAATATCCATCTATCCATCCATCCCCATTTTTGTAGGGGGGGTCAAATAATAATAACAACATAGTTTTATATAATATATAAAAGCAAAAATTGTGGCATAAATCATAACCTATTGTTCAATAAAATTAACAGAGGCAATGGAACTTGTATTATTATTTTTTGTGAACAAATATAGAACTACATGAACAAGGTAAATATCAATAAGTCAAATGTATACAACATATGAGAGCAAGAACAGAAACGTGGCTTATTGCAGTCATGGGAGGCTATAGGACATCAGTTTCCAGTGTTTAACCTGGATATTATCTACAGGACCAGTCTGCGGTTACTCTTGGCAAATTCTGAAATAAATTCATTCATGTCTAGATTTTCTGTGATGTTTTTCTCATGTGCCAGAATGACTAAATTTCTCTTCCTTGAATGCAGCATTGTTCGGCGGAGTGGAGTGAGAATGCGGTTCAAAGTAGAGAAAGAGCTTTCACATGCAGCAGAAGACACACCAATGATGAGTACTGTGATGTAGACATGGCTCTGACGTGCACTACGCGTGTTTGTGGAAGCCACCACCGTCTTTTTCTAGAGCTTTTTTCCAATTAGTATAGCTGTGTTTGGTGAATATGTCCGAATTGGAAACACTAAATTTGCGGCAGGCAAAGCAAAAGCTGCCATCATGGACAACAGAATATTCAAGCCATGGTCGAGACTGATACCAGCTTGCACTAAAACATCTGAGTGTCTTTTCGAACGCGGGCTTGGGATAATTAATTAAAATGGGCTGGGATGGGCTATCCATATTTAAGTCAGGCAGACCGGACTGTATATTTTGTTGAAGGCAGAGGTTTGGAGTACCCGACATGGGCACAGAGCTGGAGGATTGTGTAGGCTTATCTACATCTTTTGGAGTTTCAGGTCCCGACGTGGGTGTGCTGTGCTTCGTGTTGGTAGCAGCAGTGCTGGGCTCAACCGTGGAGCCAGCAGCTTGCGGAGGGACAGAGGTTGAAGATGTCTGCTTTTTAATAAGCCACCTATGCATAGCCTTTGGTGTTACCAACCAGAAAATAAAAGAAGAATGGAATGTACATGCTGTTTTAATTAAAGAATGTGGTCAACAGGTTGAAAACGTGCTGCAAAATGTGCAGCGAAGTGAACTGTGAGCAGCATGGTGCCTGTCTAGTGGAGGAGACACTGACGGATACACCCCAAATTCAAACGGGCCGATTGGAAAGCAACTCAGTTTTGAAAATCAAATGTTATTCTTCTCCACAGTTTTCATGGGACAGACAGAGCATTTCGCAGGACGGGCATGGCTTGTCTCTGGGGGGGCAGTGCCCACCCCAGTGCCCCCGTGGTCACACCTCTGACACAATATATTCAATCTCTTTTTGCTGTTCTGTTATTTCACCGAGTAATAATTTCCGTTTGTTTGTGCTAATGCAATCTTTACTATCATTTTTTTGAGACTTTCGAATTTTCGTACTTCCATTATCTCTAACCTGCTCTGCATGTGTATCACACCAAAGTTTTTGAATTCTTTACAGTGTTCTTCTACTTTGCCATCTACTCTTTGTCTTTTATTTCCAGCCCCAGGCGTGGTTAAATCTCTTGGCACAAAGTCTCATCTCGCGGGACGTGAAAGTCTCTCTCTGAAACAGTCATTTCTCGTCCCAGGCTAAATTTCTTCCAAGATTTTTTATATTATACCCTAGGTTCTTGTCTATAAGCCGGACTCATGTATAAGCCGGAGACCAAAAATCATACGAATTTTTAAAATAAAATCGTATCATAGATAAGCCGGACTCATGGATAAGCCGAACGTACTATAACCTATAACTAATAGAAGAGAGGGAGGTCAGTGGTCTCACTCGCACCCATTTAATTTCTTTAAGGGGGGAGAGAGTGTGAGATATTCTTTCTGCTCTGGGCATCGCCGAGTCAACACGCGCGCGTAGCGGTCATTTAAATTGTGATTTTATATGTAAGCATATTTAAATATATATCTCGGATTTTTTTCTGGTTCGCGGATTTCTGCGGACAATGGGTCTTTTAATTTCTGGTACATGCTTCCTCAGTTGGTTTGCCCAGTTAATTTCATACAAGGGACGCTATTGGCGGATGGCTGAGAAGCTAGATTGCTTACTTTTCTCTCACTCTTGCGCTGACTATCTGTGATCCTGACATATGGGGATTGAGCAGGGGGGCTGTTCGCACACCTAGACGATACGGACGCTCGTCTAAAAATGGTGAAAGATTATCTTCACGTTGCTATCTTTTGTAAAGCTGATTCCTGAAAAGACATGCTGCACGGTGCTTCGCATACTTAAAAGCTCGAAGGGCACGTATTGATTTTTGACTGAAAAACAAACTCTGTCTCTCGCTCTCTCTCTCTCTCTCTCTCTTCCTGCTCCTGACGGAGGGGGTGTGAGCTGCCGCCTTCAACAGCTTTGTGCCGCGGTGCTTCGCATACCTAAAAGCCAAACAGCACCATTGATTGTTTGCTAGAGATTGTTTTCTCTATCTATGTGACAGTCTGTGCTCCTGACACACACACCTTTGAAGAGGAAGATATGTTTGCATTCTTTTAATTGTGAGACAGAACTGTGATCTCTGTCTTGTCATGGAGCACAGTTTAAACTTTTGAAAAAGAGACAAATGTTTGTTTGCAGTGTTTGAATAACGTTCCTGTCTCTCTACAACCTCCTGTGTTTCTGCGCAAATCTGTGACCCAAGCATGACAATATAAAAATAACCATATAAACATATGGTTTCTACTTCGCGGATTTTCTTATTTCGCGGGTGGCTCTGGAACGCAACCCCCGCGATGGAGGAGGGATTACTGTATAAGCCGGATTTATGTATAAGCCGATATTCTATTTTTTCATTTTCACAACTTTTTTCCTTAGATAAGCCGCGGCTTATAGACAAGAATTTAGGGTAATAGAAATATATCTTTATTTGTAAGCTAGGCAAAGCAAATGTATTATGTTTTACTTCTTTAATGAGAACAGTGGTGCTTTGATGTTTACCTTACTAACAACCCCCAGTCTTTAGAACCAACTCAAGATGTGAAATTCATGGAGAGAGTTTAGAGCATCAGGCCAGCTTGGTAAGGTTGACTGTGTCTGGACTAAAGAGCCTATAAGCCATCCACCGCAGGAGGCCATAAACTGACCAAACAAAGCAATTGGGAGGATGAGTTATACCTGGGGGGCGCGCACGGTGGCGCAGTGGTAGCGCTGCTGCCTCGCAGTTAGGAGACCCGGGTTCGCTTCCCGGGTCCTCCCTGCGTGGAGTTTGCATGTTCTCCCTGTGTCTGCGTGGGTTTCCTCCTGGCACTCCGGTTTCCTCCCACAGTCCAAAGTCATGCAAGTTAGGTGGATTGGCGATTCTAAATTGGCCCTAGTGTGTGCTTGGTGTGTTTGTGTGTGTCCTGCGGTGGGTTGGCAGCCTGCCTGGGATTGGTTCCTGCCTTGTGCCCTGTGTTGGCTGGGATTGGCTCCAGCAGACCCCCGTGACCCTGTGTTCGGATTCAGCGGGTTGGAAAATGGATGGATGGATGGATGGAGTTATACCTGAGCGCTTTCATTAGTAACTGGACAGGAAAATTAATTCTATTGGTCTAAAGTATGGCTGTTTATGATTAGTTTTGAATTGGAGACCATTCTGTACTACGACGCCCCATTCTTTTGTGTTTTGTGGTAAGATTGTTTTAAAGTTGGTTGACTTTATTTCTCTCTCTCACTATTATGGCCCTGAAGAGAAGACCATGATGAAGACAACTTCATCTCGGCAGCCATACTGAGACTGGCATGTGGCCTGTTTCAATACTCCATTCAAAGGCCATGTGGTGGCAAAGCAAGCCAGACTGAAGTTAAGCCGAGAGCCGCCTATGGATGCAGGATGCACTGCTATGCAGGCTTTAAGTGTGTGGTTTGCCAATATTCACAAGGTATTCTGCTTCCTTAATACAATTGGGCATTTTTATCAATAGTGCATAATTAAATGTGTAACTTAACTCCTGCCTGTTTCTCTACTCTATCTAATTGCCTGAGGTAACAAATGTAGAAGGGAAGGGGAGGGGGGTGCTAAAGTACCTGAATAGTAAGTGTACAGGATTTTAGACATTTTATAATGGTCTACACAATAAAGAGTATAAAAGGGGGAGCATAAGGTCACCATAGGGAATTACAACAGTTTGTTATTTCAGATTTGTTAAATAAAGTTTGCCTCTTGTTCATCACCTAGTGTGACTGGTGGTATCTAAAACAAAGAACAAGTTATAACAATGTGTGAATTATTAAAAGTATGTGCGCTTACCTGGAGAGCAGGGTGGTGCACGAGGACACATTTAGGCTTCCTGATGCTGGTGTGTCTCAGCAGGCAGGCATTCGAGTTGCTAGTCGGCAGGGTGAGTGAAAGTGGCCCAGAATGAATGATGCCTTCCGTTCTGGAGAGTGGGAATATGCACAAAAATGAGGAAGAGACACTGAAAGTGATGATATCCGTCCATCCATTATCCAACCCGCTATATCCTAACACAGGGTCACGGGGTTCTGCTGGAGCCAATCCCAGCCAACACAGGGTGCAAGGCAGGAAACAAACCCCAGGCAGGGCGCCAGCCCACCGCAGAATTGATGATATATACAGGTAAAATTCTGTTACAACGAATATCTTTACAATGAAATTTTCATTACAATGAAGTATTTTTATGGTCCTGACAGTTTCCCCCATATGACACAAGTCTATAGAAATCTCATTACTATGAAATACATTCATCAGATACTTTCATTACAACGAAGTGCCCAAAAGACCTTGAAATGCCTGAATGAATCATTCACAGAGCAATCAGTTCTGTGGTTGCAGCTCAGTTGTACACAACGATCCCCCAAACAGAAACATTGCTAAATGTTTTTTTCTTTCTTCGGACTTTCTTTGTACTGTTTTCTTTGCTGTTTTTGTTTTCGGTGGTTTTCAGTGATACTGTTTGCTTATCGCTCAACAACATTTGAAAAACATCCATCGGAATTTAATTCATTGTCACCCTCCTATAGAAATGGCAGACAAGAAAAAACAACAACAGTTCATATTAGAAAAAAAAAACTTTAAATTTTTGCGGCTCTCGATTCCGGCAAAAAGAAAAAAAACGTTGTCAGTGAATTTGGAATTTCGCCATCGACACTGTCAACTTTCTTGAAAGACCGAGCAAAAAAAGAAGAAAAATCTCAGGTTGCAAACGTATGCAAACTGCTGCATTTCAAGACGCCCAAAAAGCCGTGTTTATGTGGTTCAGTGACGCTCATTCAAGAAACATTCCTATTAATGTGGCACTCATTCAAGAAAATGTGAGATTTCTAAACTCTCTTGGGACCTCCGTCAACTAGACAACACGCCGAAGAGCATCCCGAAGTGCGATCACCGTGTCTGTGGAAGACTGTTTATCTGTTGCCGGGACATCAGCAGGCTCACAGCTCTGCTGCGTCTCTCCGCCAAAGCAAACAGAAAAGATCTCAATGGGTGATGCAAAGAACATTGTAAATGCAGGGAACAAGATTACTTGGCCACTAACCTGGTCACAACCCTGCCTGACTGCTGTGTTTGTTTATAGAAGAGTGTCAGATCTCGCAACAATAAATAACCATGCTGTTTCGTTTTCACGCTGAATAAAGCTGGTTTTGCTAAAGTACTGAGACTGAGCCTTGTGTTTTGGGGTGTAAGACTGGGACTTATAGCGCAACCCCGATCTTTTAGGATTTGCTTCTGTGGCGCTTCACTTTAGTACTGTGAGCCTGCTGTTGCCCTGCCCCAGCAACGGACAAACAATCTTACACAGATATGGCAATCACTCTTCGGGACACACTTCAGCGCGTAGTTCCCTTTAGGTGGGGGGATCCCAAAAGAGTTCGGAAACCTCACAATATGAAGAACAAGAAAAGGAAGATTCGGCTTCTGATTGATAACTCTGCTTCCCACAACATGCTTCCACATTTAGATTATTTTCGCGTTGAACCCAATTGCACAGCAATGCTCCAGCCATTGGATTTGGGCATCATTTTCACCGTGAAAGTGTATTATCGGAAGGAAATGCTGAGAAAAATTCTCATCAGCATAACTTGTAGACAGGAGGAGATTAAAATTAATGTGAAAGAAGCTATTTAAATGATGGCAAACACATGGACACAAGTTAAAAGAAAGCACTATAGCGACAAATACAGAATCTCATTACAACTAAACTTTCATTACAATGAAATATTGTTAGGTCCTTGGCAGTTCGTTGTAATGGAATTTTACCTGTAGTATTGTGTACTGCTGAGGAGTAAGCGAAACTGCAAGCACACGGGAAGAACATACCTGGAGCAAACGAGATGAAATAAGAGCGAGTGACTGTGGTATCTGCAGAGGCAGCATTTAATTCCTGAGTAAGACATGGTAAGTAAACATTGAGTAGTCTGTTTGGATAGTCAAACCGCTACTGCAGACCTGCTGAGCACACTGGAGGAAGAGCAGGGAGGAAACGGATTGGTGGGCCGATTCCCAATTTACAGAGAAGACAGAGGTTTGGTGTTGCTGAGTAGTCTGTGCAGTGAGAACACAAGAAAGTGCTTTGTGATTGGGCCTCTGATGTTCAGAGTGTGGAACTACTTGTGGGTAAAGCACTTGGACAGAAAGAAGGTTTGAAGGTGATAATAATGGACAGTGCTAGGTTACTGGGCCTCCAGATCCACAGGGGGAGTCAAGTTGTGCAACTAATCACATTATGGAGGATAATGGACAATACTTTGTGGTGGAGCTTCGAGATGTACAGAGGGTATGGAGGTGTGGAACTAATTGTGGATGAAGTGCCCAGTTATTTTGACTTTGCATTATTAGCTCACCCTAGGCTCATGAACTGAGAACCACAAATGCAAGAGGAGCAACTAGATTGTATCAACCATGGATTGAAAACCTGGAAACTTACCCAGGATTGAGGGATCAAGGATTGAGGATGAAAGGTGGCTTAATGGCAGTCTCTCCTGTCTCATGGAATGCAAATCAGAAACACCCTGAGAATTGAAATGGGGGGGCAAGTGGAATGTCAGAGCAAAGAGTCCACTCCAGGCACCAAGACGTCCTTTTACTTCATTCAGGTGACTGCAGGTCTGTTTGTTGCAACAAAATGAAGACCACATAACAATTGAAGACCCCATCCCATTTAGCTCTAAACAATTAACACAAATAGGCAAAGAGTATAGGGTCTTGATAAAAATGGTAGACCAGAGATGAGGCTCCAGCAAGACCAAGACCTACAGTAAGCATGCCCTTGTCTTGTTATTTCAGCGCTGGCTTACATTCCTGAAAACAACATTTACTTGTATAGCACGTTTTTATACAAATGGTGTAGCACAAAGTGCTTTACAAGATGAAGAAAGAAAAAGGAAAAAATATAAGAATTAGACAATACTAATTAAGAAAGAATAAAGTAAGGTCCGATGGCCAGGAGGACAGAAAAAACAAAAAAAATCTGCATAAGAGAAAAAAACAAAATCTGCAGGGGTTCCAAAGCCATGAGACCATCCAGCCCCCACTGGGCATTCTACCTAACATCAATGATCTCAATCAGTCCTCAGGGTTTTCAGGCTTCACGTGGAAGAATTAGACAATGATGATCATGTGGACCTCTGCTCTATAATCCATCAATGTATGGACATCGTGGTGCTCTGATCAGGTAGTGGTGGAGCAGATCAGCACAGCAGAAAAACTGAAAGAGAACAGCAGAGAATGTTGGGGTTACAATGGATTGTGGAGCCATTAAGAAAATGATCACTCAATGCATATACAGAATATCAGGGTTACACTAAAATGAAGCTATGAGAAAGCCATGTTAAAGTAACAGGTTTTTATCAGTTTTTTAAAGTGCTTCACCATATTAGCCTGAATTTCCATCGGTCAGCTATTCCAGATTTTAGGTGCCTAACAGCAGAAGGCCACCTGCCTCACCACTTCTTTTAAGTTTAGCTCTTGGAATTCTAAGCAGACCCTCATTTGAAGGTGTAAGGTGACAGGCATTCTGAGATATAGGATGGAGTGAGATGATTGAAGGCTTTGTAAACCATAAGCAGAACACCCTGACAGGAACAGCGTCCATCCTGTATCCATTCTTTGGTGCAAATGGAGAGTGGAGCAGCAATATTTACTCCTAGAAATCAACCAGAGAAACTGACTGATCAAGGTTGGAACTCTACTACTGGGTGTGGGGAAAAGTGCAAAGCCAACCCAAATGAAATGATCACTAAAGTGCAGATAATTATTGACTGACCCTCATCATGTAGCCATGCTATGAAATGGATATTGGTTACTATAAAGTAGCAGTAGTGTCTTCTATATGATGACAGTAATTTGGAATCTGTCATCAATGTAGTTGCCACATATTCTTGTTGTTTATATTTTCCATGCTTTTATGACCTTACCAGTTTATTGCTGATAACACTTCCCCACTTGCAAAATTACACAATTTAGAGTTATTAATTAATGTGATTTGCTCATCGAGGAATGGCAGACATCGAACAAACACACAAACACAAGACAAATGTGTAGACCCCCCTCAGATAGTGAGCTAACTGGGAATCTAACCCAGGAGCGGTAACAGCAGTGGAAATATTTTTTCTTATTTGTATCATAATGAAGATATTTATCTTACTCCTTACGATTGTTTTTCATAATAATGAGAAGATACATTTCTTACCACAGTGATATTTATCTTATATTAAGAAAACAGTTTCCTGATAATTTAAGATACTTTTCCATAATATCCACTTTATTTTATAGTAATGGGGTATGTATGGTACGTCAAAGTAATTAGATACATATTTTCAAATGATTTCATAATCACCAAATATTAATGTGATCGTTACTCTTTTCATATTTTGATAAACTGTTTTCAGCAGTGCTGTCCATTTATCCACTTGGCTTGCTTTTTAACCGCTTACAGATTTATGGCACTATTGTGGAGTAAAATCATTGGGATTAATAAAGTATCTATCTATCTATCTATCTATCTATCTATCTATCTATCTATCTATCTATCTATCTATCTATCTATCTATCTATCTATCTATCTATCTATCTATCTATCTATCTATCTATCTATCTATCTATCTATCTAAAAGAGAAGAAAAGGCTATTTTTATGAGTCTTTTATTCATATGTTTAACGGGGATTAGCTCGCCATGACAATGCATTAGAATAAGCAGGCTCTGAAAGTGGATGGCATCATTTATATTGTTTAAGTTTAGAAAGTACGCCTTCCTATCTGCCCAAATCTGGCTACACAATGGTGCGGTACTCAGCTGCCCCATCCAAAGTTTGAAACCTGCTCCTGGTCACAATGAAAATTTGATCTTTCCCATGTCTGCATTTTCCTCCCGGGGATTCTAATTTGGCCCTGTCATAGGCTGGTACTCTATCAAAGGCTGGTTCCTACCCCACACCTAATGATGCCTGGATAGGCTCTGCCCAAGGTAAACCTGAACTCAGTTCAGTGAGCTTGACAAAGTTGTGTTATTGTCCAATTTTGCTTTTGCTAATTAGCTGAATTGTTATAGCTGTCCATGGTGCTGATAAGGACAGCCACTTCTCATTCACCCATAAGGTTTTTCAGAAATGTATTTTTTTTCCACTTATACCTGCTGTTAAGTTGAAATAAATTGCTAATAACACCCTTCTTTTTTAGTATTAATACACAGTGTTTTTCAAAACATTTTAACGAGGCATTATAGTGCAGTGGTTTACGCTGCTGTCTGACTGCTCCAGATAAATGGGTTTCAGTCCTGGCCTGGTCACTGTCATTGTGGAGTTCGCACGTTCTCCCTGCAGACTTTTCTTCTGACATCTGAAAGATATGCAGGTTAGGGGGAAATAGCAACTTAGCCTGGTGTGAATGAGTGTGAATGTGTGTGTTACTGTGCTTTATGATCGACTGGCACCCCATTCAGGGCTGGTTAGCACTTTGGGAACAGTTCGGCCAGGATTAGCTCCCCATGACAATGTATTAGAATAAGCAGGCACTGCAAGTGGATGGCATCCTTTATATTGTATTTGAAAACTACCACAGTCCACATTATACAGTATCAGCCCATTAGAGGCAGACATCTGAAATTTGAAAGAACCATATCAGCATTCTCCTTAAAATATAAGAATGGCATACACTGATAAAAGTCGGTTTTGAGTTATTTCATCTGAAATCTAACACTTTTTTGCAGTGTTTAGGCTCATGTTGTTTGAGAGGGAATGTTCCTCTGGGCATCCCCATCTGGAAAGCTAAACTTTGTAACTGTATATGCAAATTAAATCACATTGTCATCTCCTTATTACAGTGTCACCTTTTTCTAATTTGACCATTTGTGTTATGATGTGAAGGAAAGGAGAGGATTAATTGATTCTAGTGGCATTTAGCAAAGACCTTGGAAAGTGTCAGACTGGCAGGAGGATTACCTGACCTGCCTGGCACCTCTCCCAGCTGGAAAGAGCTAATCAATTCAATAGGAGATGACAAGAATGAATTACAGCTGCCTCAGAAGGAAGGCACGTGTCAGTCACAGTACTGTCCTCTGCATCCCAACTATAGGAAGGACACTAACGTGCGAGATGGGGCTGTGTGGTGACTCCTAATCAGGAGCCAGGTGACGGTTTCATTTTGGTTTATTCTACATGTCAGAAGGCCTCTGTGGAAGCTTTTTATAGTGCATCTTGAACTGTACATAAAGTCTTCTTTCACTTAACTTCATACTGTTAAACAAAAATGTATCTTGTAGATGGATTTTTATTGCCATTATGACATACTTGAAAAATGTTAAAAAATGTGTGTGAACTTTGATGGGTTTTAGAAGTTGAGAGAGCTTGGTGTAAAGATTTTGCCCATTCTACTTATGGCCAAAGACCAAACGTGTAGACAGAAGCTGAGGTTATCTGGCACTTTTCCTCCCCAACTTCTACAGTGGCAGATGTTAAGAATTAAGGGGGATGCAACAAAAGCATAAAGATAAGTAGCAGACAGCCCCTGAGGTTAAATAGAGATTGTGTAATTAAGAGCTGTCCATTTTTCTGTATGGTTTGTGTCCTGAAGGATAAAATTGTTACTTTTTAAAACTGCAGGCTGCTGATATTACGTTTTTATTTTGCTCAAATGAGCTATGATGACCTATAACGGACTAAACTGATTTACAAATAAATCTATAGGACACTTCAAGGCAACTCACTTAACTAACTTACAGAGGCACTCACAAGATCTTTAAAAGTTACTTATCTAACTACGTCTGTGTTCCTTCTTCCTTTTGACATTGTGCTATAAGTAGAACTCCACAACAATGGAAAAGAGTTGGGGACCATCCCCATGTAATGTTCAATGGACAATAAATGAAAAAAGGCAATAATTTGGATCAAAATACTTTTACAGCAATTGACGATTGTATATGAGAAAAGATGATGTTTTATACAGTGAAAAAATGGCTGACGGAAATGAGTTGGCAGAAGTTGACGTCACAGCTGTCAGACGGAAGTGACATCATCATTGGGAGCCGGAAGTGACGTCATTGAGGTGGAACCAGCAGTGACATCATTTTGAAGGCACCAGAAGTGACATCATGGCGACGGCGCTGGAAGTGACATCATCATCGGGAGTCAGAGGTGGAAGTGACGATTGGAGGCCATCTTGGGAACCCAGAAGTATGGAAGGTACGTTATAGTTCTTCTTTTTGCCTGGCAAGAGAGAGAGAGAGAGAGGCGTTAGTACCGTATATCAACCCTTTGTCTCGCGAGATTTCACTCACCTCTGGGCTTGTTTACTGCCTCCTAAGTGCACGTGTGTGACAACATGTACATTCTTGTGGCCGATTCACCAATCGTTTATAACTTTAATGCATGTGTCTTCTTATCCAAGCAATTTATGGTGCTTTTAGTTTAAAATGGTCAGACGGTCAGTCAACATAATGGTAAAAGAACAAAGACAACAAGGGATTGCACCGATGTGTATGAGGATCGATGCTTTTGGGTAGAGCCATCCATCACCAGGAGAGCTAACCAATCATATGGGTATAATGTCACATGGCCTGGAATCCCACATGTATTTCTGACAAAAACATCAGTCTATCTGAGGGATGTGGGAAGGACAGAAGGAAGTGACGTTGGAAAGAGAGAGTGACCATTTCCTCTGGACGTCAGAGAATGTAACTCATGCATCACACCGACTGCTGTGTCACAACAGCTGCCCAGGACAACACTGCTGATGATCAGTAAGCTTTCAAAGCACTTTATACACATCCAAATTTTGTTATCCTTTCATATAGTTATTATACTAGGGGGCTTCACCCCCTGCTCGCTTTGCTTGCCAACCTCCAGGCCAGCACTACACGCTAGCCTTTTTGCTGTTCTGCCACTCGTGTATGGGGATGCAGATGTACAATTTAAACAGATTTTAATTTTCATGTGAAGTGTTACATTTGCATCAACGCGACGTATAACGACCCGTGATTGAATTTCGTTTCTTTCTCTCTATTAAATAAAACGACTTTTTCGAATGTTTGGCTCTGAGATTTATTAATTGTCTTTGCAAAAGCTATTCTAACGGGAAACTGTTAACATTTTAATACGAATGGCATATCAAGATCTCCTTTGTTGTCTAATGTTGTCCCCTGAAGATGTACTACATTACCTTTCTTGGACACATTCTTCTTTCTACAGTAATTCATGTGGTGGAAGACCGGATGTTTTTAACAGTTGTAGATATTCTTTGTGATATTGTAAGTTGTTGTTTTCATCTTCCACACCATCATCACCAACTGTTTCAGCAGTCTATTGATGCACATTTAACCAATTTGCTGTGTAACTGATCGACATTTTTGGCGTTAATTTGTTTGACTTCCTCGTTTCTTGGTGCTAGGATTGCCCGTGTACTCATTTTTACTGTTGATAACCCTTCGTGATGATATTCTTCAATAAGATTGTGTTCTTTATTTGGGAACTTAAAGTGAGGAAAACGTTCAAATTTATAAGAGCTGAGAGTGCAGGATGTGTGTCTGACAAAAGCATTCACAAGACTGAGAGGTGAGAGTACCATGGTCTTGTTTGAAAATGGATGATAGGAGAGTGTGACTTGAAGAAAATCTCATGGCAATATTTTTGTCACGCGGGATTTGACAAAATCTTTTCCAAAAAGTCTTGTCTCCTAAAAGTCTCGTTGTGTCAAAAGATTTTTTTTATATAATAAGAGAGATATTTTTCTACCGGTATTATTATACTTCAATAAATGCCACATTCTTGTTAAGTTTCTGTACTTTATATCTAGAGTGATTGATATAATGAGTAAATATTAGGGCACCTGGTGCAGGGGAGATTGCCTTTTGCTTCGACCTGAAGGGTTATCTGGCTGGCATTTACCCCAATAGGAAGAACAGTGTGACAGAAGACATCATTAGTTGGGAAGGTACATATTACCAAAAAGTGTATGAGCCTTCACGCAACTTGGACAGACCTGTACATTGTAAGTGCCAAAGATAGGGAGTCCCTATGTGGAGTATTACGGAGTGACTGACAGGGTAGGAATCACACATACGGTACTCATGTGGATGGCGTCCTATGTGGAATACTACAGAGTGACTGGCAGTGTAAGAAGCCGTGTGAATAGGATCTGTGTGTGTGTTAAGCTTTAGGTGTGAATGAAGACCAATCTAGTGATGAACGTTGTTAGTCTCACTAACCTCACAATAACTCAACTACTACACATTCCCACCATGACGACAATGAACAATCCCTCCAATGATTACTGGTATGGGTCAGTATAAAATGCCCCTGTGTTCAAGCTCGGTCTGAAGGATTGATCCTCACAGGATCTGGCCACATTCCATCAGTGTCAACTACATGCTTTTGAGAAAGAAAGAGATTCTACCCTCAAAATAATTAAAATCTACCAACTTAAAAAAAGGATAAAAGATGGCACATCACAATCATTTGTAGTAATAAAATGCATTGCGTTTGTTATTCCAATAGATGCCGCATCACAAACATGAACACTGCTTTTATGAATCCCATGCCAAGTGACATATATGTGTTAAGTGGTGCACTACAAATGTTAACGCTGAGGTCTTTGTGATTACAGCCCATCTTTCATGGGTATCACACCACGTTTATATTATAAACCTGTTTTAAACAAATGTAAACATTTAAATTAGTTTAATTCATAAATGAATGATTATAGCTCAGGGGTTAAAAGCTTATTGGGTTGCGTGTTAGCTGCAGAATGGCGTAGCGCATATTGAAAAGGTAGATTAGCACTTTTTAAAAATCCTTCTTTAGTAGAAGTACAACAGGCCTCATTCCTGAAGTAAATGCTAAAGAGTGTACAGCATTTATTTGAGAACCATAATCATGAAGAATTTGCAGAAGACATTAATCTCGAGGACCAGTGTCAAAAATGAATCAAAGCAGATTTTGACAGATCAATTTAGATTGCTGGAAATGATTTATATTGGAACAAGGAGAGGTCAGAAATGCTAGCTCGGACCCAGAAGTTTGCAGTGTCGGCATAAAGAATTCCTTACACTCATTGCATTTACATTCCAAAGGCTTTATAATAACTAAATGATTTGTTCCCCTTAAGTTTCTTCCTGGAAGGACAACGGATGGCAGCCACATGGGCTCCCTATGCCAAAGCTATGAATAAAACATAGCAGGTGCCAGGGACGCTGTGAAGTACTTTGACCTTCAGGCAAATCATGGAAAATAACAATCAGCTTGGCTATAAAGTTTCTTTATCACCATAACAGGTCTTCTCAGGACACTGTTTAGAAAGGTCAATCAAGGAAGGGTTAAATAATAAAAAGATCGTCTGTCTGTCTGAAAAAGGAAGCCATGGCCTTTTCTGGACAAGGGCTCTCCCTTATTATAAAGTGGTGTTCAATAGGGAAGGTGCCATAGAAAACAAAGAATGTAAACTGACATACAGTATACTTTACTTGGATACTGCCACACAGGTCTTTAACTCATTCATGTGATGTGTTCTGTACCATCCATGAGCCACCTCAGATGACTCCCATGGCTTCAGTATTGCCTCAAAAGCTTTTGCGTTGGCATACTGCACAAAAGAAAGCTGAATGTGGGCCTCAGGATCCATGCTATTGATTTTGCTTACCTATAAATAGATGAATAGATGCTGGAGGACAATACTACACCACACTTTTTAAGATTGCTTTTTTATCAATGAGTTTCAATAATAGATATTATGGTTCACGTTATGAATCACATTCTGTAAGTTTTTTACAGCATGGGCTTACACAACTAGTATAAATATAAAAGTGTGAACAGTCAGTTTGCGGTTGTCCTACTTGGTATCTTGAGCGATGATCATGCTAATAAATGACAGCATGAGGTTCTTGAAATGCACCATTTTCTTCCAGTACTGAAATGAATGAAATGCTGGTACCATAATGTTTTTTTTCTGTACTGTTTCAATACCTGTATACTGTATAACCCTAACACTTACTGGGTAAACATGTGTGCCCCTTAGATTACCCGAGACCTCACAATCTTATACACTTCACTTTTCCTAGCTTGACAGACACAATTCTGGAGTGCTTTCCTTGGTGATAGCCCCCAACTCGGCAGAGTCTGTAGGGCTCTTCTTTCACTTAACAGGGTGGGATTCTTCCGACATGTGTCATTCGTTCATTTTCCAAACCACCTTAGTCTAAACACTATGATACTGAGTAATGAATCCTATAAGTGTCACCAACATTGAGAACAAACACATGGATCTCTTACCTAAATATAAGAAGTTCTTTTAAATGCAGTGGCAGAGTAGATTGGTTTTGAGCTCTATGTTTTACAGCTTGGGTGCTGTGATGTGGTGTTTGCTTAATGGATGACATAATGTAGTTTGACATGTAAGTATCAGTGAAGCCAGTAGTTGACCATTTTTGTCCACACATGATTAACAGAAGACAAAACTATAAAGAAGATGACACAGCCCCGGCTCTCAGTCCTGGTCCCCGGTATATTTAGACATCTAATTAGTGCCCAGGACTGGAACACTACCCTCTATTAATTTTGAATTGACCCTCCGAATGTTAGCTCCCACAAGTGCTGTCCCATTCTGACAGCATCTACAGACTCTCCTTGAATTTGAGCAACAGATGCCCACTGGTGAAATTACCCAAGAGAAACAAGTAGGATAATGCGGGATGGGCTCCTAGATTTCACTTCTCATACCAAATTAGGTTTTTCTCTGCCTGCGCTGGTTTTCATCCCACATGCTTTGGGTTAATCACCATTTCTAAACTGGTGGTATGTGAGTGAGTGTGTGCGTGCGTGTGAGTGTCATAAGATGGGCAGTCCCATCCTTCAGGATGAGTTCCTACCTTGCACCCAATGCTACCAGGATAGAGTTGTGCCTTAATGAATTAGGATTAAGTACATTTGATAGTTAAGAGACTGGACTGATGGAGCTGCATGAGATTCTGTTACTAGTAATTACATAGGACTGGCATGCTGTATCAATATACAGCTTCAGGTACCCTGATCACAAGGTGGCACTCATGAATGAAGTCTGCTGGAGCACTTTTAGATCGGATTCTCACCTTTGTCTTCTCATATTTAGGAAAGAAGAAGATGAAACAAGATAAAAACTCTTCCTGGGATGATCAAATGTATCAATTTCAAAGGAGCTGGCAAAGCCTCCTGTGCACTAGGGAATGGTGCCAAGTAGCAGTCTGGGGAAGAATGGCAGCTTGTCATTGTAGCATCCTTGATCTAAACCGGAAAGCAAACAAGATTCCGGCGGCTCAGTGATGGTGTTTCGCTATGCATATTTCACTGGAGGGTTAAGTTCACTTCGTGCCATGCATTGTGTCCTGTGGGACTCTTACATTTTTTTTAGCTGGGAAAGAAGGCCAGATTAGTAAGCATCTAGGGGTCACTAAGTACACACAAGTTCACCTGCTGAGAGCAGCACTTACTAATCCAGGGTTCCAGGATGCCACACACTTTTATACACTAGTTGACACCTCTTGTATTTAGAACTAGAGCTTGTGGATTACCAAGGTGGACATCATCTATCTGTTCATTTTACAGATTGACCGGGAGCCAAAATCGCAGAGTGCATGGACAGGACGCTGGCCCATTACAAGGCGCAGTCATGCAAACCCCAGGACAACTGGAATCACCACGGTAATCAGTGCCATTGTGGCACCATGTTAATAGGAAATTACATGATCTGGGTACTGGAGATTCTGACGTATGGACTGCTGTTATGGGTGTTTGGTCAAGAGTGGGCCATGTTGACCTGATATTAATACTGCCATGTCGGCACTGTGTGTTGAATAGCATTCTAAGAAGATGCACTGTGAACTGAGGCTGCAGGACAGGCCGCGTTGACAGACAAGTGAAAAACGATCACCATGTCTGTTGGTTTCAAAACAGAAGTCTGCTCCACCAGGCTAACTATTCAAAATTGCATTAGAGTGTCAGTGGGGAGCTCAGAGGCCTAGCAAAGGGGGACAGTGGGGGGTTCCGGATTTGAGCAGCATTGAATAGGACATGACGGATGCCCTCTGGCATGACAAACAATGTGCCACGTGATATTTGGTGCCATCCCAGCTGTAGCCTGCTGCTGTTTCCGGCAGAAGCAGAAGAAAAGGATTCGTTGAGGGCCACTTAATTATTAACAAGCCATAAAAGGCCATAGGAAGCCATTAAGAAAAGAGCTCAAAAAGTACAAGTTGTGCAGAATCATGTTTGACACATCTTTACTATGGAGTTAGAATTGTGCCCTGCCCGGTTGAATACTTTCATTTTGCATTTATATGCCACTTATCTTAATGCTATCAATGGTTGCATTAGTGGCACAGTGATTATCGCTTCTCCTGGGAACCACGTTCATTTTATGACACCACTTCATCCATTTTTTTGTGTAGTTTACCCATTTTCAAGAGTTTTGTGGGTTTCTTCTGGGTAATCCACTGGAAAGTGCCAATATACAGATAAACTTAATAACAATAGCTTGCATTAATAGGAATCAACCACAATGTCTCAAAGATCTTCATAATCATAAAAACAACTTAGTGAAAATCCAAATAACACAATATGAAAGAATAAAGCAGTGGCTGGTACTTCAACTTCAATGCTTCAGGGTTTGAATGCCAGTGCAGCCAATGAATTCACACATTGACTGTGTTGTCTGCAAGAACTGTGCTCTATAAAATAAAAGGCTGGATTTCTGATGTACTGTATATAGCAGGGGTACTCAGTTCTGGTCCTGGAGGTCCACAGTGGCTGCAGGTTTTCATTCCAACCAGTTTCATAATTAGAAATCAGGCCTAGCAGATCATGCAGCTTGGTTATTTAATTATATGGCTGGTTAGTACTTTCATTCTCCCAAGAGAAATCTTTATCCTATTGTAGGTTTTTTTTAATTTTCTGAGAACATTATTCATATGTTTTGGGGTCTTAAACAGATTTGTACTTCTTGGTGTTTCCCTTCTCTCGTTTATTTCAGAGCATTTTATTAATACAGATAACAGATGATGTATATACACAGGTTTAAAAGGAAACATGTTAACTGGAGAGGCGGTGGTTCTTTTGTTTTCTACGCCTCATTGTTAACTCATGACTGGTTAACCCTTTGAATGCGGCAGACCATAAAGCAGTTTAAACCTAGCAGTCCAGTATAATGGCTCACCTATCTACTATCATTGCTCTGCTGGCCTGAATAACGGTCTGTATATATCTCTTATTGTATTATCGTGGTATTTCCCTGTACTTACCCTTTCCCTAGGGGTAAGTGTACTCATCAGACTCATTACCGGGTTGGTCTGCTGTTGCACCTTAAGATTATCACACGCATACATAGCTATATGCATACACACAGAAACTCAACAGTGTCCTATGAACAACCTACACACAGCTGGTTAACCTCTGGCACTTTAAACCACACAATTGCATTAGGAATAACACAGCCTGTCATTCTCTGAGCACTTCAAGAGACTTACTTATTATCGGCGCGAACAACATACAATGTTTTAAAGATATCTCAGACCTAAATATTACTTTTGGTCTACAAGAATACATTCAAACATACAAACGCTCAGAATCCTTGACTATAGGTCATTTATCAGCCAAGAATGCCTTACTTTACGTACTTTTCCTTACCTTTGGGTAGAGCTCTCACCCTCAGCCTTAACACTAGAATTACCAGAGCCTATGAAAAAACTCTTAGATCTGGCCCACCTTAAATGTCATCGCACCTCTCCGTCAGTGTCTTTTGTCCTGTAAATGTGCCAATAAAGACAAGCAGCAAGCAGCCTGCTATTCCATCCCCCCACCGCCGCAGACCGTGCACAAAGTTCTCCCAGCTCATGCCTTAATTATCTGGGAGTGAAGTGCTGGAGTTTTAGAGTGGAAATAACAGATTGTTATTTGGAACACATGGATTTCATGTGTGTTCCGTTTCTACAATAATCTGTGTAAACACATTGTTAAAACAGAAACGTTTTTCATATTTTAGTAGTAAATGACAATTTACAATAATGTGTGAAGCCTGAAGTCCAAAGATCAAATAAACACTTTCATGAAAGTTTCAAGGATGATACAACAGCTTCCGTGTCAGTGCCTTCCATATCTATCTGTCTGTCTAGTGCTTTTCACATCTACATGTACTCTCACTATCTGCTTGCCTTCCTAAAGTATCTGTTGATTAATAAAAAGGCTGTACCATTTTTCATTTAGTAGTGCTTTCCCTGTCTGTCTTTTATACAGTGAACTCCCTGTCTATCTATACAGTAATAACAGTAATTTTATTATTATATAGCAGCTTCCCTGTCTGCCTATCATATAGTGCTTTTCCTTCCTATCTATCTATATATCTACCCCTTAGCTGTTTTTTTATATATCTATTATACAGTACCTTCCCTGTTTATTTATATATCTAGTGACTTCTCTGTCTGTCTGTCTGTCTGTCTATTACACAGTGCTCTGTCTGTCTGTGTGTTATATATCTTAAAAATAATGCATGTCTTATGGATCTTAAAAATAACAGTTATAGGGACACTTGTTCATGTTAATTGCAGTCTCAATTGTTAAAAAATATTTTAAAAGGAGCATCCCACATGAAAATATAACAATCTCATTAAATGACAGTGCATAGCAATTTATAAATTTTATGTCCGTTTGAGGTTAAAAAAAAAAAAAAATACTTTCTCCTCAGCGGGGAATTGAACTTGGTCTCTGAGGCACGGCAGGCCCTGCTGCACTCTGATTGGCTGAGCAGTCTGTGTCAACTATCCGCGACTGGCCCCCGCGGGGGGGCAGTAGTAGGTATTGTGATTGTGACTGAGAGAATAAAAGTGAAAAAAAAATGGTAACTTTAACAAGTCCTATAAATGCACACCGTGTGTTACAGATGCAAACGAAATGTATGTGTGTACTGTATAATATTAACAATAAGAGCAGCTTACTACTGAAAACGGCAAATATAGGAGTCAGTCGGGATAGAATCGGGGACTCTTGATTACAAGTCAGCAGATCTTACTGCTATGCCACGGAAGCTGTTGTATTGTTCTTGAACATTTTGTGTGTTCATTAGATCTTTGGACTTCAGGCTTCGCACATTATATAGTTTATGCTGACATTTTGTCATTTACTACTAAAATATGAAAAACGTTTCTGTTTTAACAATGTGTTTACACAGATTATTGTAGAAACGAAACACACATGAAATGCATTTGTTCCAAATAACGATCTATTATTTCCACTCTAAAACTCCAGCACTTCACTCCCAGATAATCAAGGCATGAGCTGGGAGAAATTTGTGCACAGTCTGCGGTGGTGGGGGTATGGAATAGCAGGCTGCTTGCTGCTTGTCTTTATCGGCACATTTACAGGACAAACGCTGATGGAGAGGTGCGATGGGATTTAAGGTGGGCCGGATCTACGAGTTTTTTCGTAGGCTCTGGTAATTCTAGTGTTAATAAACCTTGCAGCACAGAGGTAATGGCAAATCTCCAGCTGCACCAGGTGCTCAACGAAATCTATCTTATTATTTCAATCTCTCTAGACATTAAGACAAAGCATTTAAAGTTAAAAGCAGCATGGTATTTATTACAGGAATAATAAAAATACCAATGGAACAAAGAATAATAGAAAATAGGACTGATGGTAAAGTCTGGATATACTGTATATAGTCTTTAGAAAAAGCTTACGAAAAAGTAGAGATGACAAGGATGAATGTCCTAGGGCGGCGTTGATCTAGCACTCATAGTTGTTCATTAGATGCTTTTCTGATGATCAAATGGAAACAGCCGCACATTGCTGGTGCCCTCCTCTGACATTATTCTGTTCTCTTCTCCTGATGTCTTCCTGACGTCACTCTCCAGATGAGGCATATTTATTATAAAATTCTACAGGGGGTTTTTGCAAGATGTGATTGTTAGATATTCCGATTGGCGGGCTGTCAATATGATGAATGAATTCACTCATCCATTTTCCCAAACAATAAATCTTTTTGATTGTTGCTTAATACCTACTAACATGTCTTCCTTTCTCAGGCTGTAAACCAATTTAGCAACTTGTTGTCCCAGATGCCCATGTTATAAACTAATCGATACCCTGAGGCACCAGCATGTCTTCCTTTCTTTGTTGGAACAGCAAAGAAATCACTCTTTTAAAAATGAGATACAATCAGGAAGAGGATATGCTTTGATGTGTCTTGCATTTTTAAGTTCATCTCTTGTTTTGTCTTGAACAAAATATAATGAAAATATAGACCAACATTTACAGATTTTGTACCCCACAACAATTATGCTACACTACTGTTTTCCTGCTCTGCTATCTGCAATAGAGTCCATATTCCCAAAGGTCTGCTATACCTCTCTGCCATCCTAACAGGAATACCAGCCATGGCTATATGACGCACATCATGTAATGCTGTCTAGTTATGCTGTTATGAGAGAGTTTAAGTGCTTGACACCAGAAGTGAGAGCCCCACAGGCAAAGGAGACTCAACTCTGGTCCTGGAAGTCAGGAACGGCTGTAGGTTTTTGCTGTAACCAATTTTTAATTAGACCCCATTTATTTACTACTGAAACAATAAGATTTTAGGGCTTAGCTAATAAAAATTCAGAAGTTGATTCAATTCAGAACCCTTCATTGCCTATTTTAGTTTTAATCAGTTGCATTAAGGCTTTAATTGTTGCCTGTTTTCTTAACCAGCCATCAGTTAATAATGAGAAGTAAATGACAAAGCAACATCCAGCTCACCAGCTAACATGCTTCCATTTAAATCTGTGTACAGTCGTGGCCAAAAGTTTTGAGAATGAAACAAGTATTGATTTTCACAAACGTTTGCTGCTTCAGTGTTTTTAGTTCTTTTTGTCAGATGTTTCTATGGAATACTGAAGTAGAATTACAAGCATTTCATAAATTTCAAAGGCTTTTACTGACAATTACATTAAGTTTATGCAAGCAGCCAATATTTGCAGTATTGGCCCTTCTTTATCAAGACCTCTGCAATTGGCCCTGGCATGCTGTCAATCAACTTCTGGGCCAAATCCAAATTGTTTGTCCACCTGCCTCTTGAGAATTGACCATCAAGTTCTCAATGTGATTAAGGTCTGGGGAGTTTCTGGCCATGTTTTCTTCCCTGAGCCACTTAGTTATCATTTTTGCCTTATGGCCCGGTGCTCCATCATGCTGGAAATGCATTGTGCGTCACCAAACTGTTCTTGGATGGATGGAAGAAGTCACTGTCAGAGGATGTTTTGGCAACATTCTTCATTCATGACAAACTAGGGGGCTTTGCTCGCCAATCCCCCCGGCCTGTGCTACGCGCCAGCCACTTCGCATCTCTGCTGGTCGCATAAGTGGATTTCACTTTCATCAAACAACAAATCTTTTCATTGGGAAGAAACACTACTTTTCCTTGATGATAACACGAGTTAGATGATCTACAAGTCTCCGACTTAAAGTTTAAATCTGAACAATATATTCGATCTATTTACTCTGTTCTGTTATTTCACAGAGTACCGTATATACTCAAATACAAGCCGAGTTTTTCAGCACCCAAAATGTGCTGAAAAACGTCACCCTCGGCTTATATTCGAGTCAGGTCCTGCTGCCCCCCGGTATACGTACAAGCCAGTTTCCCTTTCAGTTTGTGCACGCCGATGATTTCGGCACGTGTTCAGTCTCTCCCTGTGCATTCCCTGCGCAGCGAGCGAGAGAGAGAGTGTGAGAGAGAGACACACGCGCGCACGCGCGAGAGGTAGAGAGCGAGCGAGAGAGATACCATATTGTTTTTGTTGACCCTTTTCTCCACTTACAGAGCTAGTTTACTGTTTTTATTTGAAATAAATACTCAAAAACATTTAACCTGCTGATGCCTCAATTAATGTACGGTAATTTTATTGGTATTTATTTTGATTATTGAAACTTACCAGTAGCTGCTGCATTCCCCACCCTAGGCTTATACTCAAGTCAATAAGTTTTTCCAGTTTTTCCAGTTTTTGTAGGTAAAATTAGGTACCTCGGCTTATATTTGGGTCAGCTTATACTCGAGTATATACGGTAATATTTTCCATTTGATTGCGCTAATGTAATCTTTACTATCATTTTTTGAGATGTTTTTGAATGGTTTACGATGTTCTACTTTGTCATCTACTCTTTGTCTTTTATTTCCGGCCCCGGGCGTGGTTAAATCTCTTGGCACAAAGTCTCATCTTGCGGGACATGAAAGTATCTCTCTGAAAAAGTCTCATCTCGTCACAGGATTTATTATATATAATAGAGAGATGTGTGGTCATGACAGGCAAGGGATTTTTTTTATAGAACTTAAACTAGGTTTTAATGATTCATATGACAGAGGTTAAATTTGGGTTCCACAAAAAAGCCTTCCCCTCCCCACCCCAGAAAAAAAAAAAATACCCAAGTAAATGTTTAAGAGCAAGGCACCATATATGGCGTGAAAGTGGATTGGCACATTTATTTTAATGATTTGTCTTTAAAATGTCATTGTACAGAGTTCTTGGGTGTTAAGTAATGAATCATTAATTATAATTATTACTGTTATTATTTTTACTAAATCTTATTTTCCATGTTTCTATGTTGATGAGCTCCTGTTGAAGAATTTATTGGTAACAGAACAGATTGTGCGCACACCAAAACGACTGAAGTAACAACTAGCAAAGTGCCATTTATGTGTCCGCTGTCAATCACAGAGCACCCTGGTAAAACGACTATAATACACTTTCAACCTTAAAACACACACTTCATCGGATTGCTGTGTGTGATGAAACAGCGGGCAGGCAACTGCTCGTACTTGTTTACTGTCGGACAGGCGGACATTTTGCATGAGGTATGCGTTAAATCAAAAGAGAAACGGCATACAAGGATGTGCAAACACAAGTAGATCGGTGACAAATCACACCTTAGTGTGCTACGCCAAATCAGATGGGACAACTGAGTTCCACAAGGCACAGATTATCTTCATAACGGGGGACCTACAGTATATGATGGGCAGATGAATTTCAAATGTTTTTAAATGCCTACCTTTTGTTTTGATGATTGGCTGCGTCATATTCAGTCCTTCTTTCGTTATTCTGGCACAAGCGTAACCAGCCTCTCGTTGAAATTCACAGCCGCCCCCTCAACAGTGCCGCATACTTAGAAATATTTTCCCACGTGCATTTCTGATGTCATTTTCACTGTGACTCCCTCACACCCAGCGTATGCTATAAACCAGCCTTTATGTGGCTCTGGGATATGCAAGAGGAGCTCGTTCTGACACATATGCTAACGGCACATATGGTCAACAATAAAAAAAAATTGCCTTTTGCATCTGTTACAATGAAATTTGCTTAAAGTTTCAAAGATTTCATTCGCAATTCACAAACTAAGTAGAAATAACAATTGCCAAAGTCTATGTTGTTGCAGTCTGGAGCCCTGGCGGGACCACAGGCTGGGCCATTCGGAGGTTGCTTCTTGGCTGCATGTGGCCTGCTGTCCGCCATTTCAATAGGCCTGGCATAAAGTCTCATAGGAGTCCCATCACCAAATAAAGATTTGATTTATATAGCATGTGGAAGATCAGCCCAGCTACAGACAGACACACCCGTTTATTTTGTTCCTTGCACACGGTGCACAAATCCCAATAAACTCAGGGCCTTATCTTTCCTTTTCTCTTCCTTTTCTTCTGTTTCCTCCACTCCTCTCCCACAAGCTCTGTCCTCTTCCTTCCAACTCCAACTCTCCGAATGGAGTGAGGCAGCCTCTTTTATACTGTGCCCGGAAGTGCTCCAGGTGCTCTCCCATCAACTTCCGGGTATGGCATGCCAAGGCTCCGGAGCTGTCCAGGTGCCCCCTGTCGGTGGCCACATGCCCCAGCTGGGTTGAGCTTCTAAGCTCCAAGCCCGTGGCCCCAATGTAACCTGGGGGGCTGTTGACATGTCCTCCCCCATGTCCTCTCCACAAAAGGGTGTCCTGACCGGGCAAGGACCCCAGCCGTCTGTCACAAGCATTTTATAATGACCCAACTGGGACAGTACAGCTGTTTCCATATTTCTCACATAAAGACAAACACACTCTCAGAGCCACTCGGAGGCTGTGCTGGGTCCTGAAGCTATGACCTTGTGGTTTATTGTTCAATTTTCCACAAAGACTTCTCATATTCACCAAATCCATTTAGCCCAAAGCTAAAACTACATTTTGACATGGCATTACAAGGTAGGAACCAGTCTTGCATGGGCACACTTACACTCTTACCAGGCCAGTTGGGTCTAATTATCGAGCCGGGGCAAAGGGGTGGCACTGATGTGGCCTTTATCAAGCTGGCCATCACAAAGTTTTAAAGGGAGATACATTTGGAGAGAAGCCCAACAGATGTGCACTTTGTGCTGGCAGATTCATAAATCAGAGGTCATTAAAGGCGTGAAGGCACAATTGGGAATCATAGCAATGCAATAAACGGCATGCTACGACTTGCCTTTGCCAACTGATTTGAGATTGTTAAGAGTGTCGTGTTTCATCTTGTGATATCACAAAGGAAGAAAATGAGAAGAGCTCGCACTCCACTGTGACAATTTACTAGCAGGCTCAGTCCATACCGAAGTGTGCCTCTGAATGACTTGTGATAAGATATTTGATTTAATATGGCTAACATTCTCCAAGGGCAAACGAGATGGGATCACGTCGGTCATGCTGTGATCTGCTTTGGTCAAATTTAGCTCAGCACTTCGCAGTTTTCAGTTTAATCAGAGGCCACTTCCTTACTCAACAAAAGTTATTGGGGTACTTTCTGTACATTCAGAAATAGGCAGGCACACTTTTTGACTTTTCAAAACTTTTTGAGAATAAGGGATGCTTTACGGCAGGCATAAGTGTTACTCCTGACGTTAATTTTCTCCTGTTTGGGTGGTGATTGCAAGATCTCCTCATCTGATTTCCTCTTAACATCCCAAAGACAGTCAGTTTTGGTTGATAGAGGACATGGCAGAGCCCATAAGACGTACTGTATTTACCCACATTTTAATGTCATACACACTGAATCACAGTGGGGTAATGTGGCTTTTGTAACACTGATCAACAAAAAAAGACTTGTTAATGGCCAAATGAAACCAGATCTATGCAAAGTGGTTTAAGTTAATTGCAAATTTAAAAAAAAAAAATTAATTGGAGAAGTATTCACCCCCTTCAGTCAGTCAGAATTTAGTAGATTTACGTTTGACATCCATGACAGCCTTCAGTCTGTGTACACAGGTCTCTATAAGCTTTGCACATCTGAACACAGATACGTCTTTATAAAGCTGCTCAGCTCTGTCAGGTGCCATGTTGACTGTGAGTAATCAGCCTTTTTCACATCCTGCCATAAATTCTCAAATGGATTGAGATCCGGACTCCAGGACATTCACATTGTTGTTTTGAAGCCATTCCTGGTAGCTTTGGCTTTATGCTTAGGGTTGTTTTCATGGTGGAAAACACATCTCCCCACTTGAAGGTTTCCTGCAGACTAAATCAGGTTTTCCTCCAGGATGTCCCTTATTTTGCTGCATTCATTTTACCCTCACACGCCTTCCTGGGCCTGCTACAGATAAGCATCACCACATCCTGAGAATTGCTGCCACCATCAGGCTTCACGATATGGATTGGTGTGTTTTTGATAATCTGCACAGTTCAAACATGGCATTTAATCAGATGGCCAAAGAGTTTAATTTTGGTTTCATTAGACTATAGAACCTTCTTTCTACGAGTGCAGAATGCAGCTGCTAGAATCTTAACTCGGAAACGAAAATCCGAGCTCATCACCCCAGTTTTGATGTCACTACACTGGTTACCTGTGTCATTTAGAATTGACTTTAAAATACTGCTTATGGTTTACAAAGCCTTAAATAATCTCGCTCCATCGTACAGTATATTTTGGAATGTCTTACACCTTACACTCCGAATCGTAACCTTAGATCTTCAAATGAGTGTCTGCTTAGAATTCCAAGAGCTAAACTTAAAAGAAGTGGTGAGGCGGCCTTCTGCTGTTATGCACCTAAAATCTGGAATAGCTGAGCAATAGGAATTTGCCAGGCTAATACAATGGAGCACTTTAAAAAACTGCTGAAAACACATTACTTTAACATGGCTTTTTCATAGCTTCATCTTAGTTTAATCCTGATGCTCTGTATATTCAATTAATTATCATTACTATGTGGCGACCTGCTCCACCACCACCTGATCAAAGCACCATGATGTCCCTACATTGATGGATTAAAGGCCAGAAGTCTACATGACCATCATCATCAAATTCTTCCATGTGAACCCTGAATATAATGAGGACCGATTGAGGTCAGTTATGTTAGGTAGAATGTCTAGAGGGGGCTAGGTGGTCTTGTGGCCTCGGAACCCCTGAGATTTTATTTTTCTCTCCAGCCGTCTGGAGTTTTTTTTTTTTTTTTTGTTCTTTCTGTCCTCCCTGGCCATCGGACCTTACTTTTATTTTATGTTAATTAGTGTTCCCTAATTTTATTTATTTATTTTGTCTTTTTTCTCTTTCTTCATCATGTAAAGCACTTTGAGCTACATTGTTTGTATGAAAATGTGCTATTTTGTGTTGTTGTTCTTTCAGCTGACTCAAGAGTCTCCCATGTGCCTTCTGGCAAACTCCAAGATGTCATGGATGTTAAAGTACCACTTGTGGTTGCCGGACGTGGCCCAAAAGTTGATAGGATTCCTTATTTTTGATATAAAGTAAGTGTACAAAATCTCATTGACAGAAGACAAAGCGTTTTCAAGTTATCGTGTTTACACACAGACAGACAGACATCATTTCCAAAATGATATTTTCGGACTCAGGAAGGTCTAAAATGTCAAGATTCATCAAAATCTCGAGGTCGAATTTTTTCACGATTCCTATACTCTCTCTATACTATGCATACGAGAAAGTAAAAAACAACAAACAATTACTCAATTATTTAATTAAAAGCAGACTTTACCTTAAGATTAGAAGTTGTTTGAAGTGAATATTGTCAATTTTCATGTTCTACACTTTAAGGCATAGGAACAATATTTGATTCCTAAAACAAACATTCACATGAAGGTTAGCAGAAAGAACCCTTTTATTTAGATAAGTAACAGGTTCCCTAAATAACCATGAATAGAGTTGTGACATTCCAGTGAACGCCTGATTTTACAAGGACTCTTGCTTCATACAGAAATACAGGCCGAGTTCAGGATTTCTTCTTTGCCAGGCAATGGCTCTGCCACACAGCCCAGTGAAGTGTCATTGAGGAGCTGTTATTGTTAAGAATGTATAAGGACTAGGAATGAGTGGTGCCAGGAGAGTAAGGCAGCAGTGCACAGGCCGATAGTCTAAGGAGGGGCTCACACCTGGGGACCCCACTGTGGCTGTGGGTTTTTATACCAGTTTCACAATCTGTGTATCATTCACTCTTACACATTATGGTTCTTTAATGGCATTTTATTGTCCTTTGCTGGGTTGTGTGGTTCCTCATAGACCCATTGCTTGACCAAGCACCATTTCATTGTGGGAAGGGTTCTTTGCATATAAAGTTGGTTCTTTAACTTTGAAAAACTTCCTAATATGTAGAAAAAATGAAATCTTTAACTTATATGGGTAGGCAACTGTGGTGTGAAATTTTTCATATAAGTTGATAAATATTTTGTTTGTCTTTATTTGTATGGTTAAGTACCCTCACCCCCTTTTAGGGCTGAGTCTCACCCTGAGTGCCTCAAACAAGTTTGGCAAGTGATTCTCTGCAGGGCTCTCTCAGTCAACCCCCACAGGAAAGCCAGACTGCCCAGCTGGCAAACATCATCTCAACAAATGGTTTGGGGGCAGGCGTGAAGGTATTCTGTGCCCCATTGGTCTGAAGTATGGCTGTTTGGAATTGGCTTGTGTCAGAAGCCTTTAAGTACCATGACGCCCTATTGACTGTAGGGGTTGGACAGAGAATCTATAAATTTGCTTGCTTTACCCCTCCCTAGCTCTCCCTCTACCAACTGATGAAGGAGCACCTCACACACTATGAACTGAAAAGGACAACACAATGAGTGCTCAGCTCGGCAGCCATATTGAGACAGGCATGCGGCCTGTTCTGAAGAAAGCTGACCAAAAATGAGGACTTAACTAGAGACATTTTAAGTAATTAACAAGTCTGTGTGCCGCCTGAAACTACACATCAGCATTTATCAGGTTGTATGGTTGCCAGTATTCACTTGTACTTTGCATACTGTTATTATGTATGAATATTATCAATAATACATTATTTAATGTGTAACTTAACTCCTGCTTGTCTTTTACTGCACCTAATTTCCTGAGGTTATAAATGTAGAAGGGAAGGTGGGGAGAGGTTACATGGTACAATACCTTAAAAACAGTGGCAAGTCTGTGAGATTTGAGGCATTCTGAGAAAGGCTACACATTAATAATACAAAAGGGGAAAGGAGAGTAATATAGAACTCTACCGAGACAAAACAGCAACCTAGCAGGACACTGACAAATTAAGAAAATGGGAACTAAGGCTATCTTTTTACTGTACTAGGCAGCTCCGCCCCCTGCTCGCTTCACTCGCCAGCCCCTGCGTGGGCACTACACACTAGCCATCTTGCGGATCTGCCGCTCGCGTATGGGGAAGCAGATGTACAATTTAAACAGATTGTTATTTTCATGGGAATTGTTACATATGCATAATAGAACTAACTATTTCAGATTACAGCGAGTAATCATAGTAAAAAAATAGTAAAATGTAATAAATTGAAGGAAAATTATGTGTCATGTTGTGTTAGAGGTATTCGTTGTGTCATACGTTTTTGTTCTGTTTGGCTTTGAAATTAACACGCAAATACTTTTTAAACTTACACTTTTACTATAAAAATTCATTAAAAACAATATTTGGAATTAACTTTTCGTCAATATCGCAATGAATTTTGATTCCGTGTTTGGAGTTACATCGTGACAACGCAACGTATAACTTCCCGTGAGTGAATATCGTTTCTTTCTCTCTAATAAATAAACTGACTTTTTCAAATGTTTATCCCTGTGATTTGTTAATTGTCATAGCAAAAGCTATTCTAACGGGAAACTTTAAACGTTTTAATACGAATGGCATATCAAGATCTCCTTTGGTGTCTAATGTTATCCGCGGAAGATGTACTACATTACCATTCCTGCTAAAATGTTACATGTCATTGCTGGCTAACCGATCGACAATTTTCACGTTAATTCGTTTAACTTCATTGTTTCTCGGTGCTCATTTCTGTGTACTCATTTCTTCTGTTGAGAACCCTTCAGGATGAAATTCTTCAATAAGATTTGAACATAATACGTCTTCTTTTATTGGGAACTTAAAGTGAGGAAAATGTAAAAAATTTATAAGAGCAGAGAGTGCAGGAACTGTGTCTGACAAAAGCATTCACACGAATGAGGGGTGAGAGGACCGTGGGCGTGGGCCGTTAACCAGAAATGGTGGAGAGGAGGGCGAGACTTGAAAATATCCATCCATCCATCCATTATCCAACTCGCTATATCCTAACTACAGGGTCATGGGGGGTCTGCTGGAGCCAATACTTGAAAATATCTTTTTTTTTTCTTTTTAATTAATTTTATTGTAATCATTCATACAAATCAATCAATTTTTACAAATAATAGGACTGAAGAAAAAAAAATCTATTGGCAATGGTCTCGTCTCGCAGGACTTGAAAAAATCTCTTGGAAAAAGTCTCGCCTCAAGATTTTCTTTTATAATAGAGAGATATGTGGCAAGTATCCTTTTAAAATCATGAGACATTTGTATTTCAAAAAATCTGTTACCATCTATTCATGGCTGTTTACTGTATGAAGACTGTTATGGATGTAAATAAATAAATGGTTCTTTCTGGAACCTTCATATGGATGGGTCTTTTGGGAACTAAAAATGGTTCCGATATGGCATCACTCTGCAGATCCGCTCTGGCACCTTTAGTTTTAAGAGTGGTCTTCCTTTTCATTGATCTTACTGTTTGGTGGAACATCCATTTTTATTCTCTCATTCTAAGAAATTCTGACCTTATTTGTATTTTTACCTAAACTTCAAGTGCTTAAGTTTCCTTTCAAGTTTTCTTTTTGATTTACCCTTCTTGTATTTTATCGAAGGGCAGACAACTCTGACTGCTAAACGGGAGCTTTGCCACATTCACTTGTTTTGCCCACTGCAGTGACAAAAATACCCCTTTATCATTCAATGTTGTTTGCACCCTTGTCTACACTGCTTATTGCAAATCATCAGCATTTGGGTACAATTAAGAAAGCAATAACTACAGAAAATGGCAAAAGAAATACAAACGTTTATGGTAAAGAATACAAATATTTATTGACTTCTTATGAATATTTACAGCTAAACAGTGAGATGAGATAAAAGAAAGGATGACACACTGACTGAGAAACTGGCTGGAATAAACCCATGGGGGTCCCCCAGCACTGCCACTGAATACCACTGGTCTGAAGCAGATGCCCCCTGCAAGTTTTCACTCCAGCTACTTTTTAATTTGTATCCAATTACTGCTTCTAATGGAACATATCTTGCACTGCCAAGCCATATAATTAAATTAAGTAACACGTATCATTAACAGCAAGAATTCGCCTCTAATTATGAAATTGGTTGCAGCGAAAACCTGAAACAATCGCGGCAATCCATGAATTGAATTTGAGACCCTGCCTTAGAGCTTGGCATGGCATTCACTCTGACACGTCAGACATTTCTATTCTTGTTTGTTTTAATTTTCTGAGAATATCTTCCAAGTGTTTTTTGACCCGCAGCAATTCTTAACTGCCAGCTGGTTAAGAATAAAATAAGCAATTTAGGTTCCAGAATCATAAGAAAACACATTCATTTAAAATGAAGACAACATATTAATGTATGGTCTGTTAGCAGCAGTAATTGGCTAATAATTAAGAAAGCTGTGGAAGGAAAACTTACAGGGTCTGCAGCTCACCAGGAACTGAGTTTGAGCTCAGTCAGCCCTTGGGAGAGTGCCAGAGTGTCTCCTTTGACTCTGTCTCATGTTTCATTGATGTTTGAGGTGGTAAAAAACATAACGTGCTCCAAATCCCATTCAGGATCACCCAAGGCCACACAATGGGTACAATGTAGGAGCCAAAATGAATTAAAATGCAGCAGCATGGCTTGTATTCAACCCGGCAAGCTACACTTGCTCCCTGTAGGAACATGCATTAAGTTCACACACTTGACGCTTGTCTACAGAGTAGTCCAGGGGTCAACACCTATGTACAGTACCTACTGTATGTACGAGACTACCATGAGGACCTCCTTCTCACCGGCTCAGGTCTGCTCCTGAATGGTGTTTGGTGATGCCACCTCTACATGGCATCAAATCTCAAACCACACTCTTTTCATGTGTAGCTCCTAGCTGGTGGAACAAGCTGCTCACCTCCATATGAAATTCTGGTGGGATGAGCTGCCCACTCCCATTTGAAATTCTGACTCCCTCACTGTGTTTAAGAAGCATCTCATTTGTTCCATGAATATCTGTTGTGACGGGCAGTCACAGCCATTACCTGGCCGGGATGCCAGCTGGATGCAAGTAAGGGGGGTGGGAGCATCTGCAAGGCACTACCTTCCCTGGGACACTAGAGGGCAGCCCTCCTGTCAATTTCATCAAACGAGCCAACGTTACATGTATACGTTTAGTTTAAATCAGATTATTAGTACTGATGTGTTAATGTGGGCAGTGCGGTGTCACAGAGCTCATTTGTGCCACACTATCATGATGAGCTTCTCTTTGTGAAATGCTTCATCATTAGCAAATGACTGGACTGCAATAATCTCAATATATTTAGAGTGACGTAGTAATGCAAAACTTTTAGCAGGGGAACTCCGCTTGAGTGTTTACCTCACAGCGGTGTATAAATTTAGCTTTAACCTTCAAGGATTTCCGTTGTTTTCCTTTGCGCTCATGTTCAACACCGTCCACTGTCATGAGTGTCACTAATATAACATTACTGCCACTGTGACACTCCAGGAAGTGAGTCTGCGAGCCCTGAACTTAATTGTGCTCCTCATCGAATGAGAATCAGGCAATAAACTAAATAAATATATTTAATTACACTACAATGGTATCACAGTGTAATGAGAGTTAGCCATGATGCTTCTCACTGTTCCAGATTCCTGGATTAAGTCACTGAGTTTCAATTTTGCAACCTTGTCCTGTAACACTTGTTCCCAAGCAGCCCCCCAGACTGATGTCTACTCAATTATATTGACCTCTCTTGTAAGTCGCTTTGGATAAAGTCATCTGCTAAGTAGGTACATCCATCGATCCATCCATCCATCGATCCATCGATCCATCGATCCATCGATCCATCGATCCATCCATCCATCCATCCATTCTCTTCCGCTTATCCGAGGTCGGGTCGCGGGGGGCAGCAGCTTGAGCAGAGATGCCCAGACTTCCCTCTCCCCGGCCACTACTTCTAGCTCTTCCGGGGGAATCCCGAGGCGTTCCCAGGCCAGCCGAGAGACATAGTCCCTCCAGCGTGTCCTGGGTCTTCTCCTGGGCCTCCTCCCGGTTAGACGTGCCCGGAACACCTCACCAGGGAAGCATCCAGGAGGCATCCTGATCAGATGCCCGAGCCACCTCATCTGACTCCTCTCGATGCGGAGGAGCAGCGGCTCTACTCTGAGCCCCTCCCGGATGACTAAGCTTCTCACCCTATCTTTAAGGGAAAGCCCAGACACCCTACGGAGGAAACTCATTAAGTAGGTACATGCAAATGTAATTATGTGGAATATGAATCCAGGGCTATCCCTTCACTCCAAAGGCCGATTATGTAAAATGGTGAATCAAATTTTGCCTGAACTAAGTGCGATCTGTGATATTTAGGTGCGTTGGTTAGGTTTAGTTTCTTCTTGCGACTGTGAAATGTAATAAAAGCATGACTGCAATAATTAAGTGAAACAGATGGTGGTGGTCAGGCATCTAGAAAGTAAATAAAAATAAGATCATGAAACAGCCGCTGCAACCAAGTGGAATTAACCAAAGCCTAAATGCTGACAGGGAATGAAACTTTCGGAGGGGATCAGCTCCATGAGGTCAGAGGACATGCTGAATTCAGAAAGGATGAGAGCTTTAATATCTTTATTATGCAACAGAGCAGAGCTAATTTATTTAGAAATGACAACTCCTGGAAAGTGGGACGTGGATTGTGCTGCCTATTACTTTAAAGCGCCACAAGCCCTGCTCATCAGTCATTGTAGTGAAATCTTTCTAGTCAAATGAAATAAAGCTTGATTACTAGAAAAAGCTTTTGTTTGTAAATAACAACATACATTTCACACTGTAATAGCATGCTTTTCAAAGATAATCTTTTAATGATTGTTTAATATTCTGCATTTCACTCCGAGCCTCATCATTTTAAACTAATGTACTGCATTCTATAGATGCTTATTACCCCTCGTTCAAAAAATTATATACTGTATATTATTGCATTTTTTTCACAAAAGAATTGGGTTATTTCGCTAAGATACTGAGTGCTTGCAGGTGGCATCTTTGGGCCCTGTTACCAGTCAATCCACAAATACATAAGATGAACACGTTACTTCTATGTAGACCCAGATGAAGCTAGCAAAGCAGGAATGACAGCTCTGCGCTACCACTATGTCTGTGTTCAAACGTCCATACTAAATTTACTAGACTTTATCCTTATTAAAACTAAATGTATACCTTAATATCTTTTCAGCTCTAGATTATGCACTAGACTGCATCTCTCACTAGCTGTCACTAGATAACAAACGCACAGGCATGCACGATGATACCAGCGGCAAGCGGGCAGTTTCTTTGCAAACTAGCACAGTACTTTAGCATTTAACCATAAGCTTGCTTCAAGACTACTCTAGGTTGGAAGGAGATTATTGGTGGATACCTATTTTCAGGTCTCACCAGAGATTGGGTTCATATGTGGGCTCTGGCTGGGATACTCAAGGTCATTCCTGGAGGTGTCCCTAAGCCTCTCCTGTGTTGTCACTTTCTTGTTGTACAATGAACCTTCAACTCAGGTTTTTATTAAGCTGCATTCAGCTTTCCCTCAATCCCGTCTAGTTTTCCTGTCCCTGCCACTGAAAAACATCCCCACAGCATGATGCTGCCATCACCATGCTTCAATGGTAGAATGGTACTGCACACGTGATGAGCAGTGGCAGGTTTTCTGCAGACATGACGCTATCCTTGGTTTCATCAGACCGGAGAGTTTTGTTTCTCACCATTAGGTGACTTTCAGCAAACTCAAGCATGGGTCCACATGTATTTTTCTAAGAACTGGCTTCTGTCTGACCAGTCTACCATAAAGCCCAGCTCAGTGGAGTGTTGCAGAGATGGTTGTCTTCCTTGTGGAAGTTTCTCCCATCTCCACACAGGTTATCTGGAGCTCAGCCAGAATGACTATCAAGTTCTTGCTCACCTGTCTTACTAAGGCCCTTCTCCCCTGATTACTTAGTTGTCTGGGCTGCCAGCTCTAGGAAGAATTGTGGTGGTTCCAAACTTCTTCCATTTAATAACTAAAGGTCTCTCTGCTTTGGGGAACTTTCAGTACTGCAGGAACTATTCTGTAGCCTTCCCCAGATCCGTGTCTCGATACAATCCTATCTCTAGGCTCTGCAGGCAATTCTTTCAACATCATGGCTTGTTTTTTCTCTGATACACATTGTCTACTGTGGGACCCCCTATAGAAAAGTATGTGCCTTTCCCAGTCATTTCCAGTCAACTTAATGGAGCACAAGTGGACTGCAAAAAAGTTGTAGAAACATCTCAATGATGACCAATAGAATGGGATGGACCAGAGCCAAGTTTCATAGAAATGTGTTTAAATAACTATGTCAATGTCATATTTCAGATTTTTTTATTTTTGAAAAATTATATATATATCTATATATATATATATATATATATATATATATATATATATATATATATATATATATATATATATATATATATATATAGATATATATATATATATATATATATATACAGTATATATATTGTCACACACGTGCGCATGGGAAACAGCTGAAGGGCCTAAACACTAGTAATTCTACGCCAGGCCAGGGGGCGGCGGAGTATTCTGACTATCTCTCTCAGTCCCTTGCAGACCATTCCTGAGAAATCCCGCCCGTTGCCGGCCCCAAGGATGATGTCACTTCCAGGTACGAGGACACCACTCCCAATTCCTGCACCGATGACGTCATTTCCCTTCCAGGCCTTTAAAACTACCATCTTGCCTCAGTACAGGAAGTTCTGTTCTGGACTCTAGACCTAGGTACATTATGCTACTAAAACAGCAATTTTGCAGCCGAGAAAATATTATACGGGTGGCTGGCCCAACTCTTTATGATGTTTCCGACTCATTCTTGTTACAGTGGCGTAGCCGGCAGGATGAAGCTTTCCCAGAAGAAACCGGGAAGGAACCATGGATCTACTCAGGTAGGAGAGTACCAGGGCCGTGTTTCCAGGTGGGGGGCGCGCTCAGCGGTCCGGAACGACATGGTGCAGGCTTCGCTCCCACCAAGGGAAAATGAGCCCCTAGTCCTACACAGGGAGAATGTGGAGGAGACCCACCGACGTGGGCTGGTTCCTGGGAGGAAAACAAAAAGGGCTTATTATGTTCTCTCAGAGGAGAGGACTGAGTCGCCTGTTGGGACCAAGGTCCCAGATACATATGGGCTATCTCCAAACCAGCAGGTAAAAGACTTACAAACTTGGGAATATGATCCAGAGAGATAGTCAGTACACTCTGCCGCCCCCTGGCCTGGCGTAAAATTACTAGTGTTTAGGCCCTTCAGCTGTTTCCCATGCGCACGTGTGTGACAATATATATGAATGAAACTTGCGGAGGGGATCAGCTCTATGAGGTCAGAGGACATGCTGAATTCAGAAAGGATGAGAACTTTAATATCTTTATTATGCAACAGAGCAGAGCTAATTTATTTAGAAATGACAACTCCTGGAAAGTGGGACGTGGATTGTGCTGCCTATTACTTTAAAGCGCCACAAGCCCTGCTCATCAGTCATTGTAGTGAAATCTTTCTAGTTAAATGAAATAAAGCTTGATTACTGGAAAAAGCTTTTGTTTGTAAATAACAACATACATTTCACACTGTAATAGCATGCTTTTCAAAGATAATCTTTTAATGATTGTTTAATATTCTGCATTTCACTCCGAGCCTCATCATTTTAAACTAATATACTGCATTCTATAGATGCTTATTACCCCTCGTTCACGTTTTAAAAAAAAACTAAAAAAAACGGCGCTATACACATGTGGAGAAAGTTAAAGGATATGAAAGTAGGAAAATTAGAAAATATAAAAAAAGAAAGTAAAGATTGCAGTAGCGTAAACAAACAAACTGCCTCATTTAACTATCTAACTTTGATTTTGCACAATAATCACTACACTATTGCACCTTAACACTTAATTCTACTTTATTCACATAATTGTACTTATTTATTATGTTCTACTATACTGTTATCTTTCAATCTATGACTTTTTGTTAATCTGATATTCTTCTAACTTTGCACAGTTTTTGATAAGCAGATCAGGATGCATTTCACTGCGTGCTGTCCTGTATAACTATGCATGTGACAAATAAAGAATCTTGAGAAATTCAAAAACGGAGTTTACCGCACATGCATTTATTGGTTACTTTGTAATAAAAAATTATTAACTGCTGATGATTTAAATCGTTTTGTCTGTGCTGAGATTCCAAACAGAGAAACCTATCCTGACCTCATTAAAAAGATTCAGCATATTGGGACTCGCAAGATTACAAATACTGTTTTTACAGATCTTCTGAAATAAAAGTGAAACTAATGAAACAGAAACAATTCCAAGAAAAGAAAATTCTTAACAGTGAGTATCCAGAAAACCAAACACGGGAGTTAGTAGTACATACAGAAAGCAACTGTCAAAGGAGGTGTTAGATTGATTTATGACCTTTAAGCCCCGCCCCCAAATATGAACATATGATTTATGAAAATATGAAAATATGATTTATGAAAATATGGAAATATAAAAATATATAAAAATATGAAAATAGGATTTATGAAAATATGAAAATATAAAAATATAATTTATGTAAATATAAAAATATGAATATTTATGAAGCTATAAAAATATGAACTATACCCCACCCCTGGGGGGGTTGGACCACCGTCATAATTGATCATCTCTAAACCACACCTTTTAGGGTAAATCAGACACCTATCACGCCCCATTAACAATACTCACGCCCCCGAGGTACGCCTTTATCTTTCTATCCACCTGTAGGGTTAGGGGTGAGGCGTGTCTCTCACCCCCACTGGGGGAGGAGACGAAAGAGTTCTTGTATAAAATTCTAGTCATTTAGTGAAAACGCCACGACACACAAAAGCAAACAGAATGGACGGTCTTGTGAACGCTCCTAAGAAACTGAAAGCAAACAGGGTGTCCAGAAGAACATTACGGGAGTTACGGGAACCACGCTTCAGCTCAGTCTGGTACGATTCTAACTGTGCTTTGTGCCGGGTAGAGGTGAAAAGAAATGCTGAGGGACAGCTCACGATTGCTGTTTCCAAGAAGGAGCCTATCCTTCCCGAATATAACGAGGCCGGTCACAAAGAGGAGGAAGATAAAGAAAATGTGATAAAGGAGCGAGTGAGTGAAATGAATTTTTCTATTAAAGACTGGACTTTTTTTAAAGCTCTTATGCCAAATATTGATGAAGCTATTTATCGAGGAAAACTGTCTGACCAGATGAAAAGAATTAAAAGAAAATTGGAGGAGGAGTTTAGCATGTTGAATAATTCATGCTCGGAGGAGGAGGAAGAAAACTGGGAGGCAACCACCCCCTAAGTGAGCGGGGATAAATACAGAGGTCTTTTCCATAGTCTACATTAACCTAAATCCCTATCGAGATATCTTCAATTACTTACCCTACCGAAGCTGGTGCTAGCTGGGCCGGTCGTCTCCCTGTTCTCTCGGCCTCTGAGGTGTCCTCGACATTTTGCTGCGCTCCGAAGAACCAAGCTCCGGAGGTATGGAACATACGTCCGCCGCTGACTACCTGTTTTGGCCGGCTAACCTTCAAGCCAACACCGCCTACTCTACTCCCGACAAGATGATCGACAATAACCTACAGCCCTGCTACTCAGCTGCAGACCAGATGCTGACAGACAACGATGTGTTTTGGTCGGGTAACAACCAGCACCCCGCTGGCTGCGCTCCTGATCAGACCTGTTAGTCTGGAGTATTAAAAAACATGATTAAAACATTTCATATCACAGGAACATTGAGTTCAGACACTTTGTCTGATTTTTCTAAGTCGTACTCCCCGTAAAACCCCAAAGGTGCATCGGTCATGTTAGGTACAGAAAAATGTCTTTTAGAGAAGGCATCGGCTATTTCACGTATTTTTGAGTAAGAGGGATCATCCATGTTGTGAAAGGCTTGTACAATAGCTTCGCTAATAGAATGTTCATTTTCCAGTTCGTCGACAGCATTTTGAACAAATGAATGAACCTTGTGAAAAGGCGGAAAGATATTGAAGCAACCCAGAAATCTTTATGACCAGGCTCCTGAGCCACAGTTTGCGGAAAACAGTCAGAACCTCTTGAAAGCGGCCAACCCGATAAACAGAGTCAGGCTCAAACAGACACGTATGCTGCGTCTGGCTGGGGTGATCTATGAAACAGCCATGACAGGTGCTTTTTAGGTCCCGATCGACTATTATGTCCAGCAGAGCCGCAATCAAACTCTTGACCAGTTTCAGAGTCTTTCGAAGTGTTTGACCCAGGGGCCCGTCAGTTTGTTCAAGATCCATACCCTCATAATCAGCACCCCGGGACGATGGCTTCCATGCGGACAGAGCATCTACCAGTTCGTCCATGGCCTCTTCTTGCCGCATGGCCTGCACGGCTATCTCCTCAGCGCCCGTTAGGCTCCCCCGAGCATCCTCAGCAGGGACAAAAAGGTCAGGTACTGTACGGTTCTCCAGGAGACTGTCCAGCCAATACATATCATCAGGGGCAGGTAACGGAGGTTCGGGCCAATAGATCTGGTCATTTGAGGGCATCAGAAGATCCGGCCAAGACGGAGGGTCTGAAGGAGAGTTGTTAGGAGCAGAGTACCCGGAGTTAGGTACGATGTCGTCGGGCCAAAACAGGCCGTCGCTGGGCGCCGTCTGTTCCATAGACCAACATGCCTGATCAGGAGCATAGCCGGCGGGGTGCTGGTTGTTACCCGACCAAAACACATCGTTGTCTGTCAGCATCTTGTCTGGAGCCGAGTAGCAGGGCTGTAGGTTAGTGTCGATCATCTCGTCGGGAGTAGAGTAGGCGGTGTTGGCTTGAAGGTTAGCCGGCCAAAACAGGTAGTCAGCGGCGGACGTATGTTCCATACCTCCGGAGCTTGGTTCTTCGGAGCGCAGCAAAATGTCGAGGACTTCTGCCACCTCAGAGGCCGAGAGAACAGGGAGACGACCGTCCCAGCTGGCACCAGCTTCGGTAGGGTAAGTAGTTGAAGACATCTCGATAGGGTTTTAGGTTAATGTAGACTATGGAAAAGACCTCTGTATTTATCCCCGCTCACTTAGGGGGTGGTTGCCTCCCAGTTTTCTTCCTCCTTCTCCGAGCATGAATTATTCAACATGCTAAACTCCTCCTCCAATTTTCTTTTAATTCTTTTCATCTGGTCAGACAGTTTTCTTTGATAAATAGCTTCATCAATATTTGGCATAAGAGCTTTAAAAAAAGTCCAGTCTTTTATAGAAAAATTAATTTCACTCACTCGCTCCTTTATCACATTTTCTTTATCTTCCTCCTCTTCGTGACCGGCCTCGTTATATTCGGGAAGGATAGGCTCCTTCTTGGAAACAGCGATCGTGAGCTGTCCCTCAGCATTTCTTTTCACCTCTACCCAGCACAAAGCACAGCTGAAGCGTGGTTCCCGTAACTCCCGTAACGTTCTTCTGGACACCCTGTTTGCTTTCAGTTTCTTAGGAGCGTTCACAAGACCGTCCATTCTGTTTGCTTTTGTGTGTCGTGGCGTTTTCACTAAATGACTAGAATTTTATACAAGAACTCTTTCGTCTCCTCCCACAGTCGGGGGTGAGAGACACGCCTCACCCCTAACCCTATAGGCGGATAGAGAGATAAAGGCGTACCTCGGGGGCATGAGTATTGTTAATGGGGCGTGATAGGTGTCCGATTTACGAAAGACCCACCCTAAAAGGTGTGGTTTAGAGATGATCAATTATGACGGTGGTCCAACCCCCCAGGGGCAGGGTATAGTTCATATTTTTATAGTTTCATAAATTTTCATATTTTTATATTTACATAAATTATATTTTTATATTTTCATATTTTCATAAATCATATTTTCATATTTTTATAGATTTTCATATTTTCATATTTTCATAAATCATATTTGGGGCGGGGCTTAAAGGTCATAAATCAATCTAACACCTCCTTTGACAGTTGCTTTCTGTATGTACTACTCACGGGGGTTGGCGAGCGAAGCCCCTAGTATATATATATATATATATATATATATATATATATATATATATATATATATATATATATATATATGTATATATACTAGTAACAGCAGACTTCAGTAAATACACTTGAGTTCAGCATTCCTAGTTTTCATCCTCTTTCTCTGTACGTTTAGCATTCATTTGCCCAGAGTTTGATGCACTTGCTGCTTCCTGAGCAGCTCTTCTTTTCTCCACCCTAGCGGCCCTCTTTTTCTCTTCCTTTGTCTGCATCTTTACATGTTAAAATTGATTAAGTCAGTGTTTGTGTTGTAATTACTTAGTATATTTTCTTTAATTTTTCACTTAAACTGGCACTTAAGTCTTCAATCTGCCTCAAGAATGATTTAAGATATGAAGAGGTAGGGGAAGTGATGGCGAAGGTGGTAAGGATGAGAACGGCGCCCATATGCATGCACCACACGTCCACCCTGCTGGATGATTCTACTATAAAATAAAAATAAAAAGAGGAATAAAAACCATTACCCCAAAAGTGGACAGTAGAGGTCATGTAGTATATGTGTACCAAATTTCAGATCAATAGGTCAAATGGTTTATAAGCTATATGTGATTTAAAATGCTAGACAGACAAACGAACAGCCATGGTAGCGTATTATATAAAAAATACTATGTGTGTGTGTGTGTGTATATATATATATATATATATATATATATATATATATATATATATACTGCCATTAACGTTTAAGCATTTTTATCATAAATACGGTGTCTATAATCTTACACATTAACAAGACTTTGCTCGCCAACCCCCTTGCCTGTGCTATGCGCTAGCCTCTTTGCAGTTCTGGCGCTCACATATGGAGATGGATGTACAATTTACTTACTATTTTACATTACAGTGAGTAATTAACCATATTAAAAATAGTAAAACATAATAATTTGAAAGTAAATTATGTTTCATATTGCGTTAGAGGTATTCGTTGTGTAATTCGATTTCGTTCTGTTTGGCTTTAAAATTAACAACGCAAAAACTTTTTAAACTTGTACTTTTACTGTAAAACTTCAGTAAAAATTTTTTTTGAATTCATTTTTCGGCAATATCACATTGAATTGTGATTCTGTGTTTGGACTTTCATCGTGACAATGTAACGTATAACTGCCCGTGAGTGAATTTCGTTTTTTTCCCTCTATTACATAAAATGACTTTTTTGAATGTTCGGCTCTGAGATTTGTAAATTGTCTTTGCAAAAGCTATTCTAACAGGAAAATGTTAACGTTTAATACGAATGGCATATCAAGATCTTCTTTGGTGTCTAATGTTATCCCCTGAAGACGTACTACATTACTTTGTATCTATCTATCTATCTATCTATCTATCTATCTATCTATCTATCTATCTATCTATCTATCTATCTATCTATCTATCTATCTATCTATCTATCTATCTATCTATCTATCTATCTATCTACATTACCTTTCTTGAACACAGCCTTCTTTCTACAGTAATTTGTGTGGAGGAAGACCGGATGGTGTTAACGGTTGTAGATACAGTATTCTACGGGATATTGTAAGTTGATGTTTTCATCTTCCACACCATCACTAACAACTGTTTCAGCATAGTCTATTGATACGCATTTATCCAAATTGCCGTGTAACCAATCAACATTTTTGGCGTAAGTCCATTAGACCGGGGGTTCCCAAACTTTTGGACGTCAAGTACCACCTGAGGTTAAGTGAGTTGCGTTGCGTACCACCCGAACTTTTAACAAAAAAATTAAAAAGCAAGTACTGCAATGAATGATTAATTCTTAATTAGGTAATATACAGCAAATTCACGACACTGACTACAACCGCCCCGAAATCTGAATAAAACTTAAAGAATTGGAAGAAATTATGCATAAAATTAATGAAAAAATTTGTGCATGTGTAACAGGTGTCTGGTCACACTTACAGGTAATCTAACTTTGACACCATTTAAATATCCGACTACGCCACCCAGTTTTATTAAGAGACTGGGAACTCCTGAAATTTACCAATAATAGCACACAGGTTTCTTTAAAATGGGTGGTGAGTAAACACACAATGAAAGACACAACAGTAATTTCAGAAAAAAGCAACAGTAAGTTCTATTACACAAGACAATATAAGGTACATTAAAAAGATAAACGAACATAACAAAACCTAAACATATCAGGAATTAATTTCCTTTTTTTAAAAAGGAAAATACATAGTCCACACTCTAAAAGTCCGTTAAAAGCAAGAATTGGAGGATACAACCTTTAGTGGTGCAGAGTCCAGTTTGCGCACTGTGTTACCCCAACACTTAATTGTTCAGCTGTCCATGGATGTACTCTGTTCCCCGGACACTCGTTCCCCTTCAGAAGTTGTGTCAAATTGTTGAATCCCTGTCAGCGTCTCTTTGTTGTTCCTTTTTCTTCCACTGTGGGTTCCTTGTGTTGCAGTGACCTAGGCACGCCTCATTTCTCATCTGTCAGCTTTGCTTGGTCCTTTCATGCGGATTCCCTCTCTCGCTGAACCCACATCCGGCTTGTCTTTGTGGAGCTGTCTCTTCCTCCCTGGAAGTGTTGCCGTCCTTGTGCCTCACGTCGTGCTCTGTCCGAGTGTCTTGGCAGCGTTTTCTGTGGACTGTTCTCTCTGCCTTCTGCTGCCCAGTAGTTTAAATCTCCTTCAGTCCCTGCTGTTGTCAGTCCTGGACAATCAGTTTAATCAATGGCACATCTAAATTTCCTGGGTTTAACAATTAATGAAAACACAAGTTAAGAAAGTGTATTGTTACCAACCATTAATGAGTACAGATCTGCTCATTAGAAACCAATATTGTCAAACATGTTAATTTCAGGTAAATACAGACATCCTCCAAGGCCAGACTTCAAAGCGGTGACTCCTTTGCAAGACAGCAAATACCTACACAGACAACCCTGACACAATCAGTAACTGGATTATCCAGGAAATCGAAAAACAAGGTCCCTTTCTGACACATGTACATAAATTGATAAATTCCGCCCTGAAACTAAATCCTGCCTTCAGCCTGTATGTGACGCAGTTACCGAAGATGAAATGGTATTGGCTTTGTGCTTAGATCTAGTGACTACGATGCGATACAACGGCAGTGCACGTATAACAACAAACGCGAGCGGTTTCTGTGAGGCAGAGTTACCGAAGACTAAATAGTGTCGGCGTTGTGCTTTCATCTAGTGACCAAAAGCTCAAACAGTGAAGAAGTAGAAGTTGACTTCCACGAAATGGAATTATGGTAGCGTTAAATGAACTAAATACTGATTCGAATAATAGGTTTTATTTATTCAGATGGTGAAATTTCACACCACACTAAATTTGGGAATCCATGTATTATTGTATGTAAACAGTTTCATTGGTTTTTGCTCACAACAGGCTTGTCATAAAGGGTTTTACACAGATAAATTAAATTTCAGGGACCATGATGGTGGTACGCGTACCACAATTTGGGAACCGTTGCATTAGATCATCGTTTCTCGGTGCTAGGATTGCCCGTGTACTTATTTTTTCTGTTAATAACCCTTTGTGATGAAATTCTTCAATAAAATTTGGACATAGTATGTCTTCCTTAATTGGGAACATAATGTGAGAAAAATGTTAAAATTTATAAGAGCTGAGAGAGCAAAAACTGTGTCCGACAAAAGCATTTACACGAATGATAGGTGAGTGTACCATGTATGTGGTTTTCTATGGTTGAGAAGACGGTGTGCCTTGAAAACATCTCATGGCCAAAGTCTCGACTCGCGGAACTTGAAAAAATCTTCCAAAAAAGTATTTTTTTATATAATAGAGAGAATTATCTTCTAAAATAATAAAATCACATTCTCCTAAGCATGGTGTGCACTGGTCTTGGATAGGATGACAGTATGCTGCAGGCAACATTTATTGTCATTGATCAAATTTAATTTGGACTTTAACCTGATATGCAAAACTTCATATATGAAGGGCACAGGTGTGATGGGGACCCATGACTCTGTGATTGCAAAGCAGCAGCAGTAACTATTATGCCCCCTCTTCAAGCTTCAGGCAATTCAAAATGCAGCTTCCAGATTCCCAAAGCCACTGAGCACATCACTGCTCATCTGTCATCCGGTAACAAATCATTTTCAGAACTCCACTAATAAATCACAAAGCTCTAAATTCCTGTTCCCAGAATACCTCATATCAACTGCTGAGACACCTGAGAGGGTCTGACGCTGGGGTTCTTACTGTCCCAGTTCTCCAGCACGTGACTTTCAGCGCACACTCCTTCGGGTTTCTCGCTCTTACTCTTGCAGTTTCTCTTTCTCAACATGTCTGTGAACTGGCAGGAGTCTTAACATTCACGCCACGGCCGTAGCCCATGAGTCTCTAAGCTGGTGTCCAAGCTTGCTGTGCTATTAACTCAGATCATCAGCCCACCAAATCTCACGGTTTGTGATTTCATTCTGACTGCTTTGCAACACCATATGCAGATTGCTAAGTGCTTCTTTTATATTTGTAACAGAATTTTATGTGAATTTTCTTTTCATGGAATTGGTCTAAAACACTACCTGCCCTGGATCGCATGCAAGTCTGTCGCTAGCAGCACATAAATATAACCTCTGTCATCAGAGAAGTTTACTGATGCCAATCCATGTAACAGCATGTCTTTAGATTGTAGGAGGGAAATCCGAGTCTCACATGTAAATCGTTGTGAATGTGGGGAGAATGCCTAAGCTTCCACAGAAGACGCCCTGAAGCAGGGAATGAGGATGGACCACAAACACCACGAAGCAGCCATACTTTGGCTTGTCTTGTTCTAGTGTGTACTTTTGGAAGCAGTTCATTTACATGATCTGTTATACGGTACCACCATTATACATATAAGTGCCTGGGCAGTCCTGTCCTAATGTGCCCCTCCTCATCCTCTGCCTCACAACAACAGATTGGCCATTTATTACAACTGTCAGAACATGAGGCATGTACACTTATTAAGCAAATACTTAGAAACACTTGATCTCAATACAGCTTTCTGCATGGCATGGATTCCATTAGATGTTGGAAACATTGCTTTGAGATGCTGGTCCACATTTAGATTGCGCAGCTCCTGCACATTTGTCAGCTGTACAGTATGTTCCTCTCCCATTCTACCACATCCTAAAGGTGTTCTGTTGGATTCAGATCTGGTTACTGAGAAGACCACTGAAGAACACTGAACCGATTGTCATGCTCATGAGACCTGTCTGTGATGACTTTTGCTTTGCGGCATGGTGCATTGCCATCTTGGAAGTGAAGACTGTGGCATATGGTCAGCAAAAATACTCAGATATATAGATTGGTGGAGTGGTGGCTCTGAGGCTAGGGATCTGCACTGGCAATCTGAAGGTTCCCGATTCGAATCCCGTAAATGCCAATAGGGACTCTGCTCTGTTGGGCCCTTGAGCAAGGCCCTTAACCAGCAATTGCTGAGCGCTTTGAGTAGTGAGAAAAGCGCTATATAAATGCAAAGAATTATTAGATAGGTCATGGCATTTAGGTGATGATTGGTTAGTATTAACAGGCACAAAGTGTGCCAAGAAAACATTCTCCACACCATTACACCACCACCACCGGCGTGGACTGTTGACCAAGGCAGGTTGGGCACACAGATTCATTCTGTTGGCACCAACTTTTGACTCTACCATCTGTGTGCTTCAGTAGTAATCGAGACCAGGCAACATTTTTCCAGTCTTTAACTGTCCAATTTTGGTGAGCCTATACCCACTGCAGCATTACCTTTCTGTTTTTGGCAGCCACACGTGGAGCCCAGTTTGGTCTTCTGTTGTGTAGCCCATCTGCCTAAAGGTTTGATGTGCTGTACATTCTGAGATGCATTTCTACTCACCACAGCTGTACAGAGTGGGCATCTGAGTTACTGTAGCCATTCTGTCAGCTCAGACCAGTCTCTGTCATCAATTAGGCATTTCCATCCACAGAACAGCAACTCACTGGATGCTTATGTGTGAAAATCCCAGGAGTAATACAGTTACAGAAATACCCAGACCAGTCTGTCTGACACCTACAATCATGCCACGGTCAAAATCACTGAGGCCACATTTTTTTCTCCATTCTGATATTTAATATGAACATTAACTGAACCGCCTGACCTAATCTGCAGGATGTTACACATTGTGCTGCCGCCACATGATTGGCTGATTAGATAACTACATTGATAAGCAGGTGGGCAGGGTCTTCTAATAATTTGCTCAGTGAGTGTACATTGTGTAGCATTTCAATCCAAAACAGTACTAGCAAGTATTTTGTAGCACTGCCCACGAAATGCAAGATAGATAGATAGATAGATAGATAGATAGATAGATAGATAGATAGATAGATAGATAGATAGATAGATAGATAGATAGATAGATAGATAGATAGATAGATACTTTATTAATCCCAAGGGGAAATTCACATACTCCAGTAGCAGCATACTGATACAAAAAAACAATATTAAATTAAAGAGTAATAAAAATACAGGTAAAAACAGACAATAACTTTGAATAATGTTAACGTTTACCCCCCCGGGTGGAACTGAAGAGTCGCATAGTGTGGGGGAGGAACGCTCTTCTCAGTCTGTCAGTGGAGCAGGACAGTGACAGCAGTCTGTTGCTGAAGCTGCTCCTCTGTCTGGAGATGATACTGTTTAGTGGATGCAGTGGATTCTCCATGATTGATAGGAGCCTGCTGAGCGCCCGTTGCTCTGCTACGGATGTCAAACCGTCCAGCTCTATACCAACAATAGAGCCTGCCTTCCTCACCAGTTTGTCCAGGCGTGAGGCATCCTTCTTCTTAATGCTGCCTCCCCAGCACACCACTGCGTAGAAGAGGGCACTCGCCACAACCATCTGATAGAACATCTGCAGCATCTTACTGCAGATGTTGAAGGATGACAGTCTTCTAAGGAAGTACAGGCGGCTCTGTCCTTTCTTGCACAGATAATCAGTATTGGCAGTCCAGTCCAATTTATCATCCAGCTGCACTCCCAGATATTTATAGGTCTGCACCCTCTGCACACAGTCACCTCTGATGATCATGGGGTCCATGAGGGGCCTGGACCTCCTAAAATCCACCACCAGTTCCTTGGTTTTGCTGGTGTTCAGTTGTAGGTGGTTTGAGTCACACCATTTAACAAAGTCCTTGATGAGGTTCCTATACTCCTCCTCCTGCCCACTTCAGATGCACCCCATGATAGCAGTGTTGTCAGCGAACATTTGCACGTGGCAGGACTCCGAGTTGTATTGGAAGTCCGATGTAGATAGGCTGAACAGGATCGGAGAAAGTACAGTCCCCTGCGGCGCTCCTGTGTTGCAGACCACAATGTCAGACGTGCAGTTCCCGAGACGCACATACTGAGGTCTGTCTGTAAGATAGTCCACGATCCATGCCACCAGGTATGAATCTACTCCCATCTCTGTCAGCTTGTCCCTAAGGAGCAGAGGTTGGATGGTGTTGAAGGCGCTAGAGAAGTCTAGAAACATAATTCTTACAGCACCACTGCCTCTGTCCAAGTGGGAGAGGGATCGGTGTAGCATACAAATGATGGCATACTCCGCTCCCACCTTCTCCTGGTGTGCAAACTGCAGAGGGTTGAGGGCGTGGCGGACCTGTGGCCTCAGGTGGTGAAACAGCAGCAGCTCCATGGTCTTCATCACATGTGACGTCAGAGCGACAGGCCGGAAGTCGTTCAGCTCACTAGGACATGATACCTTTGGGACTGGGGTGATGCAAGATGTTTTCCAAAGCCTCGGGACTCTCCCCTGTTCCAGGCAAGAGAATATTTTTCTAACATTATGTGAAACAAATCTAATAAATAAAGGGTCCTATCTTGCTGCACTAGTTTCTATAGAATCCACCTCCGAGCCTTCACAGCCGTGAAGTCATTAATAACATCCATAAAAATTCACCTGACAGTCAAGCTCCCATTCAATGGGCCAGGATCACAAGATCATTCCGTCCTTCTTAGTAAGCGTTAAGTCATTTTCAATTAATATCAGCTCACAAAAACAATGCTTGGCCCTGGCCGCGGTGTAACGTGCAAAAAAAAAAAAAAACAAAGTGCAGTGCACACGTCTGGGTAAATTCTCTGGAGCTTCATTCCGTGGGTGGCATTCGCCAATTTAAGAGGTGTCAGCTCATTTGTAAAACTGGCACAGTGTATCTTTTTCAGGGGCCTTATTTGGCAGTTGTCAAATCATGGGATATTGTTACTAATGGCATCATTACTAGAATAATGAAACTGTGGAAGGGCCCTGGAGAAATCGGCCCTTTTGCTTCCCATCTTCATTACTTACTAATCGCAATTAGAGACAGTCCCTCTCATTTCTAAAACTGCTTATTTCATGTTTGGGTTGCAGAGGTCATCACAGGGCACACCCACACACACACACACACCCAAAGGGACAATGTGGATTTGCCACACGGGTCTAATGTGCCACTCTTTGGGACGACCTGGCCACGATTCAAAAGCAGTCCCCTGAAGCTGACACAGCAATACTAACCACTGTGCCACTGTGCAGCTCAGTGCAATACGATATATGAGAGGAGACGAGTCTACACAGAGACTTATTACAAAATAATAAAAAATAAAAATAACTTCATTAGAGGGCAATTTTTAATTGTATAAAAGAAAAGGCAATCATTTTATGTAATTGCAGAAACCAAGACAACTCTAGCAGAGCCCTATCGGATTTATTTGTTCCAAGTTGACAGAGATAGATGATCAGGGGATTGAAATTATATTAGGATGCTTTTTCTTTGGAGAGTAATTGTTAACGGCCAGGAGACTTACCCGGGATCACAATTGTGTAACACAGCAGACTAAAATGATGACGTCTGCTGCACGATGATATACAGGAAAAGACTTTTCAACAAAGGTCACTGCATTCCCAGGGATAAAAACAGACCTTCAATGTATTATATAATATTCTGAGCTCTCAGTGAATCCCCCCTATAAATGCTGTGATGTAACCAGAATTCTCCTTGGTATTAAATACTACAAACAAGCAGCAATTTTCTAGTATTCTGAAATCATTTCTATTATGGTTTTGGATTTACAAGATAAGGAAACACGTCAGTGGCTTTATACCTGACACTTGCCCTACACTATTGTTATTTTGGGAAATGTGAGACATGCGAAGTGATGACATTTTGCTGCTGCCTGCTGCCGAAAGTTGTTTCTACAATAACATAAAATAAAAATAAAAAGAGGAATAACCTTGGAGGTCAATCATCACCCCGAAAGCGAATAGTAGAGGTCACATAGTATATGTGTACCAAATTTCCGGTCAATAGGTCAAACGGTTTGCTAGCTACAGGTGATTTAAAATCGTGGATGGCATGATGGAGAGGGCTGACAATTTTAGCCACAGACCTGGAGGGCGATTGGCAATATAAAGAGTTTATCTCCCAAACCGAGTCTGGTCAGACCATAAAGTGTAACCTAAGCAAACTGGGAAGCAGCAACCAGAGGGCTGACCATGGCATCCATTAATCACCATCCGGCATCCAGCGTCTCTTTGTGGAACTGTCTCTTCCTCCCTGGAAGTGTTGCCGTCCTTGTGCCTCACGTCGTGCCAGCCAGGTACCCTTGTCTGCCTTCAAGCCCCTGTGCTCTGTCTGAGTGCCTTGGCAGCGTTTTCTGTGGACAGTCCCTCCTGCCTTCTGCTGCCCAGGAGTTTATATTTACTTCAGTCCCTGCTGTTGTCAGTCCTGGACAAACAGTTTAATCAATGGCACATCTAAATTGCCTGGGTTTAAAAATGAATGAAAACACAAGTTAACAAAATGTATGGTTACCAAACATTAATAAGTACAGATATGCTGATTAGGAACCAATATTTCCAAGCCAGGTAAATACAGACATCCTCCAAGGCCAGACTTCAAAGCGGCGACTCCTTTGCAAGACAGTAAAGACTTACACAAACAATCCTGACACAATCAGTAACTGGATTATCCAGGATCCTCCAAGGAAGCAGCAGTTCTGTTATCACATGTGGTATTGTTTGTAAATCTCAACCAGCCATAAACTTCAAAGTGGTGACTCCTTTGCAGTACAGCAAATAAATACATCCTGAAGACAGCCTTTTAACTTCTCACCCCCCAGTCCTAACAATGGGTGACTAATGGAACCACCCAGTGCACAAAAAAATGTAAAAGTGTCCCCCTCTGACATATGTGTACCAAATTTTAGATCAATAAGTCAAGCAGTTTGCGAGCCAGCCACGGTAGCATATAATATAAGAAGAAAGATGATGTATACATGTGTACATGAGGATGCAAAGCAAAAGGTTTTGAGCCTTTCCTACAAAGAGAGACACCAGTAAAGCGAAACAAGTTTTTATTTTTTATTTTATTTGTTATAACGTTCACAAAACCTTTCACCACCACTCAAAATGTTCTTTTCTTCTTTAGGTCACCACTTGTTATGAACTTGGAGTTCAAAGTACTAACGAGTTTTATAAACACATCCAATCAAAACCCCAGCTAGATTTTCGAGCAAATGCAGGATCTTTATAAAATCAAAGATTTATTTTACAAAAAGGCTCTGTTACACTATAAAACTCCAAAAGACACAAAAAGCATCCAATGTCTGCATAACACAATTCCAAGTCCCAACAGAGAAATCCAGTGGCAAATTGGGAAAAGCAGAGCAGAAAGTGAAAAATCAGAAAAGCATAAAGTCCAGCAGAAGACACAAGAACTCACAGACTGCAGAATGCATTCACAGTAAACCTCCAGGAACTGTGGGAGACCCTCCAGATTTATAGGGTGGAGAGGTCATTCTTGGCAGGGATTGACAGGTGGCTCCGCTTCTTCGGGAACCTACCACAAAACACATGGACCATTGCACAGGCACAGAAAATAAATGCAAGTAACATTAACATACCTCAACAACGCCAATCTGAACAAAAAATACATAAAACAGGACGTTGAACCCCAAACTGGCTGAGATATAACATTACTCTTCAGCATGTGGCTTCATGTGTCCATCATTACCATAGCACTTCCCATGGAGGTAGCCCTTGTCACACGCGCACGATTAAGAAGTAGCCATCAAGTTTAAAGGTGAGTGGTACTTTGCAAGATAGAGGGTTGGTTATGTGCGCTGATATCTCTTTCTCTTTGCCGACAGAAATAAAGAAGAAAAATAAGAATGTTCTTACCTTAGTTCCGGGTCCACAAAATGGCTGCAACAACAACACACCCAACTTCCGTGACGTCACTTCCGGTTCCTGCACAGTGGCATCACTTCCGGTGCGGCCATAATAGATAGATAGATAGATAGATAGATAGATAGATAGATAGATAGATAGATAGATAGATAGATAGATAGATAGATAGATAGATAGATAGATAGATAGATAGATAGATAGATAGATAGATACTTTATTAATCCCAAGGGGAAATTCACATGCTCCAGCAGCAGCATACTGATACTAAAAACAATATTAAATGAAAAAGTGATTAAAATACAGGTAAAAACAGACAATAACTTTGAATAATGTTAACGTTTACCCCCCCGGGTGGAATTGAAGAGTCGCATAGTGTGGTGGAGGAACGATCTTCTCAGTCTGTCAGTGGAGCAGGACAGTCACAGCAGTCTATCGCGGAAGCTGCTCCTCTGTCTGGAGATGATACTGTTCAGTGGATGCAGTGGATTCTCCATGATTGACAGGAGCCTGCTGAGCGTCCATTGCTCTGCCACGGATGTCAAACTGTCCAGCTCCGTGCCTACAATAGAGCCTGTCATCCTCACCAGTTTGTCCAGGCGTGAGGCGTCCCTCTTCTTTATGCTGCCTCCCCAGCACACCACTGCGTAGAAGAGGGCGCTCGCCACAACCATCTGGTAGAACATCTGCAGCATCTTATTGCAGATGTTGAAGGACGCCAGCCTTCTAAGGAAGTATAGTCGAGTCTGTCCTCTCTTGCACAGAGCATCAGTATTGGCAGTCCAGTCCAATTTATCATCCAGCTGCACTCCCAGGTATTTATAGGTCTGCACCCTCTGCACATAGTCACCTCTGATGATCACGGGGTCCATGAGGGGCCTGGGCCTCCTAAAATCCACCACCAGCTCCTTGGTTTTGCTGGTGTTCATTTGTAGGTGGTTTGAGTCGCACCATTTAACAAAATCCTTGATTAGATTCCTATACTCCTCCTCCTGCCCACTCCTGATGCAGCCCACAATAGCAGTGTCGTCCAGCCATTCCAGATTACATCATTTCCTCATTGTCATTTCCGTCCACCATTTTGTATATAAACGCCTTGAACTAACTGCTTGAGGTCTTCTGTGATCAATTTTGATTCATTTTGACCGTTTTTTTACATCTTTGTCCGTCGGACAATATACGGGGTCATTCCCCAACTATCTTTTGAGTTATCATGAGTGATTATTTTGTCACACCCTTCAGATTACAAAAAGGGCAGCTGCCACACAGAGCAACCTCTGGAGATTAGGGAAGGTCTGGCATCTCTTTGGTGTGAAGTAGAAGAATGATGGTTTTTTAATTTTCTATTAGTCTAAACTGCTCGATCTGGAACAATGGATGCAATAATGCCTCGATTCAGGAGTCAGCATTCCATGCACTGATCTTGCTCATGTTTAGTTGTTCAACTGACTCATCACAACCAATCTTTGTTGAATCTGCTCTCTCATGCAACATCACCCTTTGATTCTTCATTACCATTTGCTTCTTCTTTTTGTCATCAGGGTTGAAAGCCGGCCATACCTTGGGTCATCTTTGATGTCCTCCAAGATGGACTTCTATAGCCTCACTCTTGACTATAAAGGGAATGTAGCTGGTACACGTTCACTAGGTGGGGATGAATCCATGGGTGTGTTCTTCTCTTGTGTTAGAAATTCAATGAGCGTGTGATGCTTAATTTAGCAGTTTTTGACATGCATACTGATGTTTGTTAAATGGCTAAACATTTAGTATAAACCACAAATGATAGAAACTTGGCATTCATACATTTTAGAATGCAGGAGTAAATGATTTAGCCACATATAAAGAATGCCCTTTTCATTGTCACATTAGAAATGCTTTCTTTTGCCAGAATGAGCGCATTGTGCCAGACACTGTAAATGCCAGCTGGCATTATTTTTTCTTTGTGAGGAGCCTGTTACTCTTCATGATGTAAATATTTATTCTAAATTTGTAGGTTTCCACTTCTGAGTGGGTGGACCAAGTGCTAAGCAGATCTTGGTACTGTTGGGAAAAAAACAAAACAATCTAAGATCACAGGAAGACAGGCATGTTTGTAGATATTTTCAGATATGCTATTTTTAACAGGCTGCAGGAGCCAGCGTATGATTCAGGCGGGCTGTCACAAGGAGCAGGACACCCACACTTTCAAAGTACCCACTTCACAGGGAAGCATAAGACCGGAGCAATGAAACATTCAGATGCTTAGGCTCCTATTCTTAGTTAATCTTCACACTGCCAGTGACACAAAATTATAGAAATGGAAAGCGATCAAGTATGACGTTCAGCAAGCTTTGATCTGAGCTCCTCACTGCTCATCAGCCAATTTTGAAAGCGGACATTTCCTTCGTTTAAAGGTGTTAGAGTCCTATTTCTTTAACCAACTTTTCAGTTATGAGCTGGCAAAACAGCAGAACCCTTAATCTGCTGATGTGTCAGCTGAATGTCCCAGAAAAAATTAAACAGAGCTTACAATGTTGTTTCCTCTGTTTTTGTATTTTTGTGGCAGTGTTCAACATATATTTGTATTTTTAAAAACTGCAGAAAAAAAAAACAAAACTTTGCCATAAGCATCAGGGTTGGCATACTGAGCACTGAAGGAGCACAATGTCATGAAAAAAATGGGCAGAATATATCGTCTGCCTGTAGGGGGCAGGGCGGCCTCTTCAAAAGTCAGTCAGTCAGTCAGTCAGTCAGTATCTAACCCGCTATATCCTAACACAGGGTCACGGGGTCTGCTGCAGCCAATCCCAGCCAGCACAGGGTGCAAGGCAGGAACAAACCCCAGGCTGGGCGCCAGCCCACCGAAGGACACACAGCACAAACTATGGACAATTCAGGATCGCCAATCCACCTAACCTGCATGTCTTTGGACTGTGGGAGGAAACCCACGCAGACACAGGAAGATCATGCAAACTCCACACTGTGAGGACTCGGGAAGCGAACCTGGGTCTTCTTACTGTGAGGCAGCAGCGCCACCATGCCGCCCCCTCTTCAAAAGGTCAGGTTTAAACTTAAAAGTCATAACTAATTAGGTGATGCATGATGCATTTTTATGATACATTATTTTTTTGTCTTTCTAGTTTATCAATAGTGTTGTGACTGTTTTACAGTTTTGTTCTTTTCTTTGTTTCTCGAATGTCACTCTCACCTCATATGTATTGGACACTTGCCTGGACATTTTATTCTTTGTGTAATGAAACTGTCCTGAGAGGCACTGAGTGGCCCAGTTAAGTGAAGAATAAAATAATCAATTAATCCACCCAACCTTGCATCACCGAACTATCTTAGTAATTTATTTTAAATTAGAGGAAATTCTTCCAGCTGCTGTAAATGTGATTTATGTTTGGTTTTATATATATATATATATATATATATATATATTTTTTTTTTTTTTAAGATCTTGGAGATAGCAATCACAGTGAAGGATCCTATATAAAGAATGTATGATTAGTAGAAGCACTTTCTATATTAATACTGATTAATAAAATTATTTTGAACATGGTGGCACAGTGGTAGCGCTGCTGCCTCGCAGTTAGGAGACCTGGGTTAGTTTCCCGGGTCCTCCCTGCGTGGAGTTTGCATGTTCTCCCCGTGTCTGCGTGGGTTTCCTCCCACAGTCCAAAGACATGCGCGTTAGGTGGATTGGCGATTCTAAATTGGCCCTAGTGTGTGCTTGGTGTGTGTGTCCTGCGGTGGGTTGGCACCCTGCCCGGGATTGGTTCCTGCCTTGTGCCCTGTGTTGGCTAGGATTGGCTCCAGCAGACCCCCGTGACCATGTGTTCGGATTCAGCGGGTTGGAAAATGGATGGATGGATGGATTTTGAACATATATATTGCTAGACACATGTGCATGGGGGAACAGCTTAAGGGGCTCTATTGATGGTAGTAACCTGCCAAATCAGGTTTAAGCTCTGTGGTTTAATGCCTTCTCCCTTCCTCCCTCTGTAGAGCAGAAGCCTAACTTCCACCCTTTTGGACCCTCACCCTTCCTGTCTAAGACCTACATATTAAAGAGGTCCACCAACCTAGTTCAGTTCTGTCTAGGACTGTTGTCTGAAAGGATGTTTGTTTTCGTGCTGGGATAGAATATATGGGGTTCTCCCAGGGTGGTGCTCCCAGAATCTTTAACATTGTTGTATCTCCTCTTTACTATATATATATATATACTATACTCATAAATATATGTGTGATTGGAATGTGCTTTTATTTTCTATATATATTGAATGATTGGGATGCTCTTTTATTTTTTGTATATACTGAGTGATTGGGATGGACTTATATTTTCTATATACATGTACTGTATATTGAGTGATTGGGATGGGCTTTAATTTTCTATATATATTGAGTGATTGGGATACGCTTTTATTTTCTGTATATACTGAGTGATTGGGATGCGCTTATGTTTTCTATATCTGATTCAGTTACAGAGATAGCATACTTTCACACAGGTGGCACATCGATTATGTGAAATCAGCTGCAGGCAGGTGTGCAAAGTTGCGTGTCTCACACAATGTCTCATGCTAGCAGAAATCTATAAAGCTCAGTAACTTAACTGTATATTCGGTTCACTACTCAGCTGAGTTTTCTATCTTGCAGACCTTTCCTGGAGCTTGGTAGCGCTAATGGAGATGCCTCTGAATATTTTTAATTTCCAAGAAGAGATAACTGGAATTAAGTTTATAGTATTTGCTGTCCGCCTTTAAAAAACTTCAATTTTTTTCTTTCAAGTTGAACAACGAAGTGTGTAAAGCCTCTGCACACTTCATTGTGTTGTAGATTTCACTTTAGATGGATACATTTGCATTTTTTGCCCATTAATCTACACTCAATAACCCATAATGACAAAGTGAAAACATGTTTTCAGAAAGGTTAGCATTTTTTTTTATTTAAAAACTGAAATCTGCTATTTTTTAAGTGTTCAGACCGTTTGCTGTAGCACTCCAAATTTTACTCAAGGGGAATCTTGTTTGCTATAATTCTCCTCGAAGTTTGTGTCTAGAACTTGAGCGGAGTCCACTTGTGGCAAATTGAATTGGATACACAGTTTAAAAAGGCACACACATACCTGTATATATAAGGTCCACAATTTATGTTGCGTGTTACAACAAAAACCAAGAAGTCCAAGGAACTTTCTGTAGACCTCCATGATCAAATTGTGTTGAGGCACAGATCATATATTGTAAGGGTGATGGAAAAGATGGGGGAAGACAGCTTATCAAGGACACTGCCTCCCCCAAGACGATAGATAGCAGCTTCCCTGGAGTGCAGCGGTGCTCTGGATGCCTGCAGGGCACTATGGGACTTGGAGTTTGGCAGCACAGCCCTGCTGGGTACTGTGGGTGCCGCCAGGGGATGCTGTGGGAAGTTGGTGGGAGAACAAATTCTCACCTAATCCGGAAGTACTAATAGACTATGACAATGGAAGCCCCAAAGTACTTCCGGGCTGATTAAAACCTGAATTCTCCAGTTGACCCAGAAGTGCTGGCAAGTCACGTGGGAGGAAGAACAGAAGCTCTCCATTCACTTACAATATATATATTGTGAGATGTCGCCCGAACACCATTAGACAGACACCAGCACTTTATAAAACACACATTTAATACCTTCAAAAAGTCCCACACAGCACACAGAGCTCCTGCACCAAACACCCCTACACACGGGCTCCTTCAATGTCCATGGGCCGCCTCTCTTCCTCCAGCCACTGGAGCTTCGTACTGCTCCAGCTCCTGACTCTAGCTCCTCAACTGTAGGAAGGTGGCCCTTTTTATATTCACCCGGATGTGCTCCAGGTTCTTGTTGATGACCTTCCGGCGGCACTTCCTGGTGTGGTGGAAGTGCCGCACTAGCACCCGGAAGCACTCCGGGCATCCCTGGAAGGTCCTTCCTCCACCTTTCCAGGTGTGGCGGAAGTGCATATCTCCCGGGCTCCACGATGCTCGTGTGCCCCCTGGAGGTGGCCACGGGCCCCACTGGGTTGGAGCCTCCTTGCTCCATCCCCGTGGTCCACTCCTTATCCAGGGCGGTTGCCCGCTCGTGGCCTGGGGGATGTACAGACTGCCTCCCAGTCCTTCCAGGCATCCCGGCTGGGTCTGGCTCCCAGCCTCCTGCCACACTGCCCCTCCGCAAGCGGAGTCTCGCGAGGGCCTGTCTCCCACAAAGCAGGTCTGAATTGCCCTCATCCAGGGCCTGGTCCTGCAAAATATAACACCCACCCACACTAGGGACAATTTAGAATTGCCAATGCACCTAACCTGCATGTCTTTGGACTGTGGGAGGAAACCGGAGTACCCGGAGGAAACCCACGCAGACACGGGGAGAACATACAAACTCCCATGCAGGGAGGATCCAGGAAGCAAACCCAGGTCTCCTAACTATGAGGTAGCAGCGCTACCCACTATGCCACCGTGCTGCCCCATATATATATATATATATATTGTGATAATTGCCTGGACACCACCAGTCGGAGACCACATCTTTATGAAACACGCACGTTTATTAAACCTTAAATAAACAATTCTCACACTCCACAAAGCACTAAGCAATAATCACCCTTCACTATTTCAGTCCTTTGCCGCCTCTACTCCTCCAGGGAGCTTTGTCCTTCTCCCACTCCCGACTCTGGCTCAATGACTGTAAGGAGTCGGCCCCTTTTATCCCTGCCCAGATGTGCTCCAGGTGGCTGATGATGTCCGTCTTGCAGCACTTCCTGGTGTGGCGGAAGTGCTGCCCTTTGACCCGGAAACACTCCGGGTGTCCCTGGCCTATCCCTCCGCCATCTTGCAGAGTGTGGCGGAAGTAACAACATCCGGGTCCCACGAGGTGTAAAGCGCCCCCAGGCGGTGGCCACGGATCCCAACAAGTCCGACAGTTCTGTTTCCTTTCCCGTGGTCCTTTCCTGCTCCATGGCGGTTGTGCCCTCTTGGCCCGGAAGCTATTCTTACCACCTTCCGGTCCTTTCTGGCCACCTGCGACAATATATATCATGCTGAATATAAAGTTGATTGTGTCTGGCATTTAAGTCTACACCATTTAAGACCATACACTATATTTCACTTCAAAATGTAGCTGGTGCCACCCCTCCGGGCAGTGCTGAGTACCCCTGCTAGTTCACTATATCATGTGAATGTAAAGTATTCTCTGTACCAAGTTCTAGAGCTACTGTGTATTTTTGTCAGATTTTGGCACTTGAGGAAATGAAGGAATGCATTGTGACTTGTCATGTCAGCCATCCGCAGTGATGTGCTACAAAGTGTCTGTGATGGATTAGACTGCAGGAATGACGTGTGCCATGTGACACAAGGGGTGCATACTGAGCATCTTGTATGATTATTTACAAAAATGAGATTTCTCATTCAAAGTAGTCTATTCTTCATGTTCATAGCTAGTTAATACATTATCGAGAAAGTACAATTCTTTTGAATCACCATTTTTTATAATGTAATATATTACTATGAATCACCATGTATATGATTTATAATGTAGTATTTTAGAGGCATAACATATACTATATATTACATATGGCAGATATGAAAAGTACAACATTAGAACATTCAAGATTTAGATGAGCACAGGCTACTCAGCCCAACAAAGCTCACCAGTCATATCCAGTTAATAGATAATAGATAAACATAATAGATAAAGAGAGAGATCCATGCATCAATCCATCTGTTTTCAAAACCGAAGTGGGCTTATCCATCCAAGCCATTTAATTCATTTTTACCAAGTCCAAGCCCATCCTGTCTGCTTTGAGCACAAGGCAGACAGCAGCACCTAACAGGGCACCAGTGAAATGATCCTGGCTGGATCAAATGGAGTGATACTAATGAATATTTTGAAAGAGCTTGGTAAGTTTTTAAAATAATCAGATATACCTTTCTTGAATTCTTTTTGGGGCGGCACGGTGGTGCAGTGGGTAGCACTGCTGCCTCGCAGTTGGGAGATCTAGGGACCTGGGTTCGCTTCCCGGGTCCTCCCTGCGTGGAGTTTGCATGTTCTTCCCGTGTCTGCGTGGGTTTCCTCCGGGCGCTCCGGTTTCCTCCCACAGTCCAAAGACATGCAGGTTAGGTGGATTGGCAATTCTAAATTGGCCCTAGTGTGTGCTTGGTGTGTTTGTGTGTGTCCTGCGGTGGGTTGGCACCCTGCCTGGGATTGGTTCCCTGCCTTGTGCCCTGTGTTGGCTGGGATTGGCTCCAGCAGACCCTCGTGACCCTGTGTTCGGATTCAGCGGGTTGAAAGATGGATGGAATTCTTTTTGTCAGTGATGCCTATAATGTGTATAATGTGGCACACACCAGGCATTTTTTGATAATGTTGTTTACAGCATGAGCCAAAGTTCCAGTTCATTAAGCTTGCATGTCTATTGACTGAGGATGATGGCCTGTTTCTGGACAGATGGACAGTCCAAGGCTAGGAAGTTTGTGAGGCTTTCTTTCAAAGAGACTCCTTGCTCAAACTGAAATAATTTCAGCACCACCTTCTGTCAGTCAGCTCCCTCAGTCTATCAAAGGCGCCCAAATGCCCAGCCGAGGAAGCGACGTTGCCAGTTGTCTCTTTAGACTGGCTATAAGCCTCACTCTGTAGTGAACTGCTTGGTGAATGGCTTAACGTTTATTTATCCCAGACTGCCTTCACTGGGCTGTTAAGGAATTACTCAGCCGGGATCTGACAGATTTTTTTTTTTCCTCTATTATTCTGGTGGGCCTCATCATCCAGTTGGGCTTACTCATATTTAAAAGAGGACAGCGCCGCAGGTCTGAACCGTGGAAGCTCCCTGGGTATCCTTGTGTGTCAGACACAGAGCTTAATTAATCCTGTAAAACAGACTGGCGGTTAACCTAACAAGTCGACTGCCTCTTCTGACTCGCCCCCAGCAGCCCTCCTCCCCCTCTGCTTTCCGCCCCTTGGTACATTTTCTAATCTCTGGTTCGCTGGTTTCCATTTACCTCCAGCTACTAATCTCCCCTCCCTCTCCTTCTCCATCTCTCTCTCTCTCTCTCTCTTTTGTCATCCCTCCTCCCCCTTCATACTCTTTCAAAGCTAGCAGGCTGCAATCCGATCTGTGCGGCAGCTACATGATCTCTTGGAAGCCGTGCCCGCTCTCTCGCTGCCTGCTGCCGAGCGTTTTTAGGTGCCGAACCCCGGGAAGGATGTCTGTATCTCAGCTTTGATTGCCACTGCTGTCCCTCACCCCCTTCCCTTCCCCTTTTCCTAATAACCCCAATTCCCCTCCCCAGCCCTTTTCTCCGAGTGTCCCCCCTCTCAACAATGTTGCCATGCTGCTGCTGGATCCAGCCTCTGCCACTGCTAGCCGGTCTTGTGCTCTGTGTTGCCTTACAGACTGGAGGGGAGCCATGCCCAGCTAACTGCCTCTGTCCAGACCCTCACACGGTGGACTGCAGCAGCCTTGGGCTCACCAGTTTGCCAGACTCCATCCCTTTGGATGTTCGGAGACTCCTGCTTGCCGACAACTTGATTGAACGAATCCCAGCGGATTTTTTGGTACTGTACAGTGATCTGGTGTACCTGGACCTGAGGAACAACTCTCTGTCAGCCATTGAGTTAGGCACTTTTGTCACTTCCTCCAGGCTGGTGTTCCTTGACTTGGGTTGCAACAATTTAACTGAAATCCCTGCAGGAACCTTTGGGGGATCTCATAGCCTGATTAAACTCCGTCTGGGCAGTAACCCGTACCTGTCCATGGTGAGTAAGGATGCCTTCAGTGGACTGACGGCCCTACGGGAGCTGGAGCTGGAACGAAACGCTCTGTATGGCCTACAGGTGGCAGCAGTGAGTCAGCTGCCCTCTCTTAGAGTTTTAAAACTTGAAGGGAATCCTTGGGTGTGTAACTGCAACTTTTCCAACCTGTTTACATGGCTAACGAAAAACTCAGACAAGCTTCCAAGCGGTAAGTTCGCATCAGTCTTTGTGTGTGTGTGTGTGTTTTCTTCTTTTCATTTGACTAATCTGCACGCAGGTGCCATTCATACTCAAAGAATGTTTAAAACCATTAAAGAGTTAAGAAGTACGTGGTTGGAATAAAAACCATCTGGGATTCCAATGTCAAAGTTCCTTAAACTGATTTGCAGAACTGAGTCGGTTAGTCAGCAGCACTGGGAGGCACAGGCACCTACCTGGGCTCCAGTCGCCAAAACTGGAGTAGCTAATGATTTAACGGCCATTACGGTTAACTCCATTATCTTTCATTGATTCCATAGCCAATGACAACTGGATAACAGTTAACAACTCCGCGCACGCAGAATTCATCACCTCCACCGCCTTTAGATAAAGAAACGAAGCTATCCCAATGTAACAGGCGGGCGCTGGATGCTTGAGCAAACCGAGACTCCCTTCATCCCCGGCGTTTCTGGTTACCGCTGCCTTGTGATGCCACCGTTCATATTCTGTGTTGTAAAACAGAAAGCGTTCAACATTTGAACGAATAGTAATAAAAAAAATGCCACAAAAAGAAGGTTCGTTTCTTCTCGTGCCGCCGCGTGTTTGGACTGTACACATGAGCCTGCCGATGAGGTTATTAGGTAATGCCATGTTGTGGGGATTTGCTTATTTTATAATTCTCTATGCTCACACATTTTATAATAATTTCTGCTGTCATTTCATTAAAACATTCTGTCAGTTCTTTTTAAGTAGCACCAAAGTTTTCGCCTGTTCTAATAATATTATTACAAATAAAACAGTCACATTTGTAACACGCCTCCTAGTGCGACTGCCTGAACGGTTAGTTAAATATCGATTGAGTAAATCTTATTTTATCACTAAGCGCTCTGCCAAGTAAAGCCTGACAGGGTACACAATCAAACAATGCATTATCCGCACATAGCGAAAACAACGAATGACCGTTAAATAATTAATAGATACCGTGCTATAAGTGACTGATGAAACAGAATTAGCAAATGAGACTCGGTTTATGAATTAGCCGAAAGTCAGTCAGTCACTCATTTTCCAGCCCACTACATCCTAACACAGGGGTCTGCTGGCGCAAGGCAGGAACAAATCCCGGGCAAAACCTGCACGTCATTGGGAGGAAACCCACACAGACACGGGAAGAACATGCAAACTCTACGCAGGGAGGACCTACGAAGCGAACCCCGGTCCCCTAACTGCGAGGCAGCAGCGTTACCACTACGCCATCCGTCCTTGGCCGAAAGTAAAGATTTCAAATTAAAACATAAGAATTAAGGATGTCGGATTTATTGCTCTATTATTTTGCTCAATTCCGGACGCAGTTTCCGTGCGCACCTCGTGTTCGGCTGTCAGTCTCAAGTCCAGTCAAGCAAAATGACACCTTTTATATACGCACGGCTGGAGTTGTCACGTTGAGGCAGCAGTGCTTGCTCTCTTGTGTTTAATCGTCTACACAAAATGGATTGTGCTTTTTTTTTTTTTTTTGCTTTGTAACGAGAAAGCAAAACCAGATGCGAGTTTCCTACGTTCGCGTGTGTGAAAACGAGATTTCATTTTTTATCAAAGAAAATTAAGTGTAATTTGTGCAAATCAAATCTTTAGCTTGCGCATTTGTTTTTAACATCGTATATCTCGAATCATAAAAAAGCAGCCATAGCTCGTTTCTGTGAGGTCGCAAATACCGTTGCAGACTTTCGGGGGCCGGAGAATTCAAAGACTCAAGCCCAAGACTGAGGACTCATCTGCGCTTTTATACGAACAGACCATCTGGTGGAAGAGTACAGACATTCTGTTTCAAAGTACTAGAAAACTCGCTTCCTTTAGGGATATACGTTTTAATTTCTTCCCTAATTTAGGTTCAATTTTGTGTATTTATTCTATTTGCAAAATGATTATGTTTTCTTTTTTAAAAGTAATAAAAGTTACTTTGCATTGAAACTGAGCTTCTTTGCCGAAGGAATATTCGTTCATTCGTTTTGTGAAAGCGCGTGCGCAGAAAGCTGCGTCCTATTTCTGGATGGGACGCCAAATCTGCACGGGGCACTCGCACAAAGAACACGCATCACCAAACCTACATGTCTTCGGAATGGGATATAAAACCACGGAACTGGCGTGAAATCTTCAAAATAAAGTGCCAAAGCGGTTCTTCAGGGTGATGCCATATAGGAAGAATTTTTGGTTCCAAAAAGACGATTCAACAAAGGACCCTTCATTTAGATTTGTTAGATAAATTCCCAAAAATGACTGTGGGGTAACGGATTTGTGAATTACCGATGGGTTCCTGATTTTCAAAGGGTGTCTTGCTGCATGCAGTCTACCAAATAACTGGTTCTTTAATGGCAATGTATGGTTGTTTACTGATCCTCATAGACCCATTGCTTTGGCAAAGCACCATTTCATTTTGGGAAGAGTTCTTCTCTTATGAAGTTGATTCTTTGTGCTTCAGAAAACTACCTAACATGTAGAAAAAAATCTGAAAATTTTTAATGGATGATAGGTTTCAGAAAACCCGCCGACTTAGTCTGTGTAACTGTATGTATGCAGCAAGAGTCCTTTTAAAAACTTGAGCCATTAGTATTTCACAAATCTGTTACAATCTTCTCATGATTATTTACTGTATGGATCCTGTTACAAATCTAAAGAAATGAAAGGTTCTTTCTGGAACACTCATGTGGAAGGGTCTTTTGGGAACATTAAAAATGGTTCCCTTATGGCATTGCTCTGGTGAACCACTCTGGCACCTTTATTTTTGGTGGGCTACCTATAGGACGCTTACAGATTAAGAAAGCCTGAACCTTGCCTGTGTTATTGTATGCATGCAGCAAGAGTCCTTTTAAAACCATGAGCTGCTGGTATTTTACAAATCTGTTGCCAACTACCCATGGCTATTAACTATACAGAGCCTGTTACAGATCTAAATACATAAATGTTCTTTTTAGAACCTTCATGTGGATGGGTTTTGCACAAACCAAAAATGTTTCCCCCATGGCACAGCTCTGAAGAACCATCAGGCACCTTTATTTTTAAGAATGAGTGTGTATATAATAACAAGTTCAGCTTTTCTTGATCTGTTAGCATCCTGCTAGGGAGCTTACTATACATTAAAGATTTATGTTTTGTCCATATATTAGGTAACTTTTCAAAACACCCTGAAAAAAATAAAAATTCATTTGCAGAAACCCATTCTCCAAAATAAATAGCTCTTTGTCAAACGAAGGCTAGTCAGTCATTTTCCAACCCACTATATCCTAACACAGGGTCACAGGGGTCTGCTGGAGTACCAATCCAAGCCAGCACAAGGCAGGAACAAACCCCTGGGCAGGGCGCCAGCCCACCGCAGGGCACACACCCACACCAAGGATAATTCAGGATCACCAATGCACCTAATGTGCATGTCTTTGGACTGTGAAAGGAAACCAGAGCACCCGGGAGAACATGCAAACTGCATGCAGGAAGCGAACCTGGGTCTCCTTACTATGAGGCAGCAGCACTACCACTGCGCCACTGTGCCACCCTTCAAACAAAGGTTCTACCACACAACTGAGTAAGAGTGGCATTTTAGGACCCGTGTTTTTAAGAAGGCAGGCAGTAAATGGGCTGCCAGTTCTTGGGGCCTAGGATGCCCCAACCATACCGCCTTAAGAATTATTATTACTATTATTATTATTACATAAAGACTGAAAAAAGTTATGCTTGCTCCCCTTCTATAAGGAAATTCAAACAGATTCTTACTTTTCCATTCGTCCATCACAATAATATTTTTCTTATTCTTTTAGAATATTTTAAGCAGCTTCATTTTATACATAAACGATGTTTTGCTTCTTTATATACATTTTCTTGAAAATGCTCGGTTTACAAACAATCAAGAACTCAATCTCTTGAGGACGAGTAAAAGTGAAAAAGAAAAGAGGGAGAGAAAGTGAAATTTGATAACAGTTATTCTGACCTTTTGCAGCAGGGTGCTGCAGTTTGTAGGCTTCCTCAGTTTGTTTAAATCCCATGTCCAGTTGAGTGCAGGAGTTACTGCAACATTGATTCCCATTTGCAGAATCAGAACAGAAGTCTCCGCTAATTTAACAAAGGCACACTGTAAATTAAAGGCATGGAATGACCCCCAAAAAAGGAATTAGATGAAACAAAAAAACACTTGTATGGAGTTTTGTGTGTGCCTGTTTGCTTTTTTTTTTACTTTTTTTACTACAACATCTCCGAGATGTTCTTGTGAAGATAATTGCAGACTTTACTTGTGTGAGTGTGTGTGTGTAAGTTTGCCCTCAAATCAATATGCACCCCTCTCCCTGCACTCTGAAAAACAACGGTTCCTCGATGGCACTATATTTGGTTGTGTGGTTACTCAGAGAACTATTACTTGATAAAGCACCATTGAATTCTGGGATAGGTTCTTTGCCCATGAAGTAGTTTTCTTTGGGGTTTGAAAAGATTCCTAATGTGTAGAGAAAACAGAAATCTTTACTGACTAGGATACAAACAGAGCAAGAAAGTAGAAACTAAGCCTGCGTTACTGTATGCAACGAGTCTGGGGACCCACCAATACTTCACAAATCTGTTATCATCTATACAGGGTTACTTAGTAACAAGCTAAATATATAAAGGTTCTTTCTAACACCTTCATGTGGATGGTTCTTTTAGGAACCAAAACTGGTCCTCTTAAGAACCACTTTGGCACCTTTATTTTTAAGAGTGTGCCTTGTGATCAGCGCTGCCAAGATAAGCCATGGCTCCTTATATCCCGCAAATGGATAGGCAACTTAGAAAATTGATGGGTGGATGGAAAATCAGCAATACTCACCTTGGGAGAGTCACTTTAGAAGGCAAGTCAGTATGTAAGATGATGGAAGGGGATCTCCTTCACTGAAAAGTCATACTGGTGGCTATAAGGTCTCATAGTGTGTGTGTGTGTGTGTGTGTGTGCAGGGCAGGTGAGCATCCTTAGGTGAATAATAAAGGCTATCACTGTTACAGCATAATAATACCATCATCTTTTATATACTCGGTTTTGAAAATATTCCATTTGTATGTACAATGTTTGCCAACATTGCTTGTAAAGAAATCATCATTTTTCAGTTACATTTTTTCATTTTTTACTTTCACATTTTCATTTTTTCAATTAATTTTTTTCATTTTTCACATCATTTTTTAGTTAAGTAGTTCTTAATATCTGTAATTTTTTTTTTTGCATTTTTATATTTTCTTAAACAAAAAAATACATACATGTGAAATAACTGTATTATTGATTTTGGAATTCAAAATGTGAGGATTAGCATATCACATTTCCACACTTCATGCTCATAAATTTGATGGTATCCCTCTGCCTCTTTTCAGTCTATCAAGAGAATAGTAGAAACACAAAGAGAGCGAGAAAGAGAAATTCAGAGACCATTTAATTAGACTCATGTGTCACAGTTTATAAATATGACAGATAGAGAAGGCACTTTATAATTGAAATTTGAAGGACACGATATAACAGGCAGACAGATGTGAAAAAATTACATGATAGCCACATAGACAGACGCACACATACTGCAGATTGGAACGGTACTGTCTGGTTAATTAGATAGATAGATAGATAGATAGATAGATAGATAGATAGATAGATAGATAGATAGATAGATAGATAGGAAAAGCACGATAGATAGATAGATAGATAGATAGATAGATAGATAGATAGATAGATAGATAGATAGATAGATAGATAGATAGATAGATAGGAAAAGCACGATAGATAGATAGATAGATAGATAGATAGATAGATAGATAGATAGATAGATAGATAGATAGATAGATAGATAGATATGAAAGGCACGATAGATAGATAGATAGATAGATAGATAGATAGATAGATAGATAGATAGATAGATAGATAGATAGATAGATAGATAGATAGATAGATTTAAATGACATTATATCATCTCTTAATTTTTTCATCTATAGAAAAGAGAAGAAGAAGATGTAATCCTTTCCAGGACAAGTCTCTGTTTAATACGTATCCAGACTACCTGGCATATTAAAGTAATGTTTAAAAAAATATCCCTTCTGGGCTTTTTGTGTAAGACAACAACATCTTGATTTTAGTTTAAAAGCTAACAGAAGGCTTGTGTCCTTCTAGTCAGAATCCAAATCCCCTTCATCTCCTGTGTTTCATTAAATATTTGGAAAAGCTTTTTGTATATCCACTTCATGTGTCTTGTCTAATGTGATGTTTACTTTAGGATTCTTTTTTAGCAGATCTTGTTGTAAACATTTTACATTCTATCTATCTATCTATCTATCTATCTATCTATCTATCTATCTATCTATCTATCTATCTATCTATCTATCTATCTATCTATCTATCTATCTATCTATCTATCTATCTATCTATCTATCAGAGCTTGTACGTTTTGACTCAGGAGACAATCTGATTAAGTGGTTTTCAAATGTGCCTCTCCCTCCTCACCCTCTTCATCATTCTCTTGATGTATGAATAGGAAGGGGTTTGGGGTGTTACCGCTATAACAATCACCAGTTAGTTCTCCGTCTCTCAATCACAGCCTGCTTCCACATGTCCTTGTGTATTTGTTTTCCTAAATCCCTTGTTCTGGTACATGCTGTTAATAACACTATGTAACACGATAATTGTTTGGATGATTAATTTCCTCACTGCTTGTCACACACACTACTTATTAAATAGCACAGTAAGTATGATTCTTATACACATGAAGTGTGGCCTTGTGGCACTGGCATTTCACTGTCATGTTAAAGTCTCTCAGCTCAGTGTCTGCCTTGAACTCACAGTATGGCATTTTATTTTATCTCTAAAAGATCTTCAGATAGGAAAAACAGGTGCTTCAAACAGAGGTGTGTTTGTTTTCTAATTTTCGTACTGTTTTGCATTTAATGGTTAGGTTTGGAATGTGCGTCAGTTTAAGTTTAAACTGTTAAATCAAACTCACTAAAATGAGTTAAAATAAAGAGTCACCCTGTGAATTTGAGGCAGACACTGAGCTGGGAGACTTCAGCATGACGGTGCAATGCCAGTGCTATAAGGCCACAAGGCCGCACTTCACGTGTATAAGAATCATACTTACTGTGCTATTTAAAAAGTAGTGTGTTTGACAAGCAGTGAGGAAATTAATCATCCAAACAATTATTATTTACAGTCAGGATATCATATATGAAGGCATATACTCCACTGAGCACATTATTAGGAACACCTGCCTGTACACCTGCTTATCCATGCAAGTATCTAATCAACCAATCATGTGGCAGCAGCATAATGCAAAAAATCATACAGATACAGGGCAGGAGCTTCAGTTAATGATCATATCAGACACTAGAATGGGCAGACCACATACCATCTGAAATACTGGGAAGGGGAAGAAAAAAGGAAAGATTTTGTAATGGCCAATCAAATCAATTACTATCATTAATTAATAAGCAAAGCAAGAAAGTCATGCGGACAGCAACAGGGGCAGCTCTAACGTGCACAGTATGCTGAAGAACACACCTTCAGGCTTGATATAAATGTTGAGAACAGTGGCACTTCTCTAATACGTGTTGTCAGATCATTTAGAGTACAACTAAATGATCTGTTTAATACATTTGTATTTTTATATTTGTAATATAATGGAGGCCTGAATCTTGAGATTGCAATGTTTGTGCGCCCTGGAGTGACAGTTCTAATAAGTTCAGTAAGGTAAGTGGAGGCGAATCCATTTGCAACTTTATGAGAGAGAGGGAGGATTTTCAAATTAGCTCTAAAGTTAATTGGTAGTCAATGAATTGATTTAAGAATTGCAGTATGACTCTGTTTCACATTTCTTTTTATGGTCATTTCTCTGTGTTTTAATTTGTAGGGCAGAAAGTGGGTGATTCAAATAGCCATAAAACACTATAATAGTCAATTATGCCTGAGACAAATGAAGGCACGAGTTCATCAAGATCCTTTAGTGATTAGTTATGCATTATTTGTAAGCTGGAGAATGGAGGTTTTACAAAGTCCAGAAATTTGACAACTGAAGCCTAACCTGTGTCACCGATGTCACCTTCTGTATGATTCAGGCAAACAGGCCGGTTGGGTTGAGAGTATTTTCATAAAATTGACAGAGCGAGCATCCAGCACAGATAACTGAAACACAAAAACCTTTGATGTACGTCAGTAAAGTCGTGAATTAATTATTTAAGTGAAGAACACTTTATGGCTACAATCAGTAGTTCTCAAGCTCAGTCTTGAGGTACCAGTGTGGCTGCAGGTTTTCCTTCCCACCATTTTTTCAGTATCAATTCAAACTGTTTAATTACATAGCCTCTTTTCCCCCTATTTTGCATTTAGAAAATTGTGCTATTATATTTACTGTAAAAGGAACTGACAACAGGGTGAAGTCAAAGGGTTGAGGTCAAGCTGGGACCCTGCTTGATGTGAACATAAGTAAAAAGAGGAGTGGAGAAAGAAAAGGACATAGACGTCCTTCAGAGCCTCTCTATCTCAGCAAGGGATCTGAATTGCTCTGTGCTGTAGAGCGCCATTCGGTTCTGTTGTTAGTTCACAAATGGATGCCGACAGCCAGTGACATTGTTCTTTAAGACTGAACCTAAGGAACCATTAAGTGCCACTTCTGTGGAAAACATTCTGCATTGTTCCTGTTCCAAAGAAGGCAGGTGCCACTTCACATCATGACTACAGACCAGTAGCACTTCATAAAGACCTTTGAGGGGCTGGTCCTGGACGATATGAGTCCTCTTGTGGTAGACCACCTCGACCCACTGCAGTTTGCCTATCAGGCAAAGACTGGAGTGGAGTTATCTATCTATCTATCTATCTATCTATCTATCTATCTATCTATCTATCTATCTATCTATCTATCTATCTATCTATCTATCTATCTATCTATCTATCTATCTATCTATCTATCTATTATATAGTGCCTTTCATATCTATCTATCTATCTATTACAGTGCATCTGGAAAGTATTCACAGCGCATCACTTTTTCCACATTTTGTTATGTTACAGCCTTATTCCAAAATGGATTAAATTAATTTTTTTCCTCAGAATTCTACACACAACACCCCATAATGACAACATGAAAAAAGTTTACTTGAGGTTTTTGCAAATTTCTTAAAAATAAAAAAACTGAGAAAGCCCATGTACATAAGTATTCACAGCCGTTGCTCAATACTTTGTCGATGCACCTTTGGCAGCAATTACAGCCTCAAGTCTTTTTGAACATGATGCCACAAGCCTGGCACACCTCTCCTTGGCCAGTTTCGCCCATTCCTCTTTGCAGCACCTCTCAATCTCCATCAGGTTGGATGGGAAGCGTCGGTGCACAGCCATTTTAAGATCTCTCCAGAGATGTTCAATCGGATTCAAGTCTGGGCTCTGGCTGGGCCACTCAAGGACATTAACAGAGTTGTCCTGAAGCCACTCCTTTGATATCTTGGCTGTGTGCTTAGGGTCGTTGTCCTGCTGAAAGATGAACCGTCACCCCGGTCTGAGGTCAAGAGCGCTCTGGAGCAGGTTTTCATCCAGGATGTCTCTGTACATTGCTGCAGTCATCTTTCCCTTTATCCTGACTAGTCTCCCAGTCCCTGCCGCTGAAAAACATCCTCACAGCATGATGCTGCCACCACCATGCTTCACTGTAGGGATGGTATTGGCCTGGTGATGAGCGGTGCCTGGTTTCCTCCAAACGTGACGCCTGGCATTCACACCAGAGAGTTCAATCTTTGTCTCATCAGACCAGAGAATTTTCTTTCTCATGGTCTGAGAGTCCTTCAGGTGCCTTTTGGCAAACTCCAGGCGGGCTGCCATGTGCCTTTTACTAAGATGTGGCTTCCGTCTGGCCACTCTACCGTACAGGCCTGATTGGTGGATTGCTGCAGAGATGGTTGTCCTTCTGGAAGGTTCTCCTTTCTCCACAGAGGACATCTGGAGCTCTGATAAAGTGACCATCGGGTTCTTGGTCACCTCCCTGACTAAGGCCCTTCTCCCCCGATCGCTCAGTTTAGATGGCCGGCCAGCTCTAGGAAGAGTCCTGGTGGTTTCGAACTTCTTCCACTTACGGATGATGGAGGCCACTGTGCTCATTGGGACCTTCAAAGCAGCAGAAATTTTTCTGTAACCTTCCCCAGATATGTGCCTCGAGACAATCCTGTCTTGGAGGTCTACAGACAATTCCTTTGACTTCATGCTTGGTTTGTGCTCTGACATGAACTGTCAACTGTGGGACCTTATATAGACAGGTGTGTGCCTTTCCAAATCATGTCCAACCAACTGAATTTACCACAGGTGGACTCCAATTAAGCTGCAGAAACATCTCAAGGATGATCAGGGGAAACAGGATGCTCCTGAGCTCAGTTTTGAGCTTCATGGCAAAGGCTGTGAATACTTACGTACATGGGATTTCTCAGTTTTTTTTATTTTTAATAAATTCACAAAAATCTCAAGTAAACTTTTTTCACGTTGTCATTATGGGGTGTTGTGTGTAGAATTCTGAGGAAAAAAATGAATTTAATCCATTTTGGAATAAGACTGTAACATAACAAAATGTGGAAAAAGTGATGCGCCGTGAATACTTTCCGGATGCACTGTATATAGTGCCTTTCATATCTATCTATCTATCTATCTATCTATCTATCTATCTATCTATCTATCTATCTATCTATCTATCTATCTATTGTGACAGATTAAGGTCTCCGTGACCCCTTGAACCCTCAGACCAGACGTCAGACCCCAGATAAAAGTCCAAATAATAATATTTATTATAATAATAAGTGCACAAAGCACCACTACTCCAAACTACTCTAATAATTAATAAACTATAATCAATCAATACAATAATACGCCACACTCCCAGACGCGTTGCCACCCTTCCACCCAGCTCAGCTCGACGTCTGGGATTTCCCATAGTCCTTTTATAGTCCTTGACCTGGAAGTGTTTTGCCCTGTCTGTCCACATGATTAGGAACACTTCCAGGTCATATAAAAACTCCACTTCATCCTGGAAGCACGTCGTTCCGTTGCGTCATGTGTTCATGACGCACTTCTAGGTTATAGGGCACGTAGCCCTCTATGAGCCTCCTTCCAGCGGCTCCTAGTGGTCCCCATGGTATCCAGCAAGGCTGTTTATAAAAACTACAATGTCCATATAGCCCTGCTGGAATTTGGGGCACTTCCATGTTGTTGGGAGAGCTCCATCTAGTGGCTTGGAGGCGAGGACCGGAATATTTGGCCGGCCATCCCTCACAGTATCTATCTATCTATTATATAGTGCCTTTCATATCTATCTATCTATCTATCTATCTATCTATCTATCTATCTATCTATCTATCTATCTATCTATCTATCTATCTATCTATCTATCTATCTATCTATCTATAGTGCCTTTCATATCTATCTATCTATCTATCTATCTATCTATCTATCTATCTATCTATCTATCTATCTATCTATCTATCTATCTATCTATCTATCTATAGTGCCTTTCATATCTATCTATCTATCTATCTATCTATCTATCTATCTATCTATCTATCTATCTATCTATCTATCTATCTATCTATCTATCTATCTATCTATCTATCTATCTATTATATAGTGCCTTTCATATCTATCTATCTATCTATCTATCTATCTATCTATCTATCTATCTATCTATCTATCTATCTATCTATCTATCTACAGTGGTGTGAAAAACTATTTGCCCCCTTCCTGATTTCTTATTCTTTTGCATGTTTGTCACACAAAATGTTTCTGATCATCAAACACATTTAACCATTAGTCAAATATAACACAAGTAAACACAAAATGCAGTTTGTAAATGGTGGTTTTTATTATTTAGGGAGAAAAAAAAATCCAAACCTACATGGCCCTGTGTGAAAAAGTAATTGCCCCCTGAACCTAATAACTGGTTGGGCCACCCTTAGCAGCAATAACTGCAATCAAGCATTTGCGATAACTTGCAATGAGTCTTTTACAGCGCTCTGGAGGAATTTTGGCCCACTCATCTTTGCAAAATTGTTGTAATTCAGATTTATTTGAGGGTTTTCTAGCATGAACCGCCTTTTTAAGGTCATGCCATAACATCTCAATTGGATTCAGGTCAGGACTTTGACTAGGCCACTCCAAAGTCTTCATTTTGTTTTTCTTCAGCCATTCAGAGGTGGATTTGCTGGTGTGTTTTGGGTCATTGTCCTGTTGCAGCACCCAAGATCGCTTCAGCTTGAGTTGACAAACAGATGGCCGGACATTCTCCTTCAGGATTTTTTGGTAGACAGTAGAATTCATGGTTCCATCTATCACAGCAAGCCTTCCAGGTCCTGAAGCAGCAAAACAACCCCAGACCATCACACTACCACCACCATATTTTACTGTTGGTATGATGTTCTTTTTCTGAAATGCTGTGTTCCTTTTACGCCAGATGTAACGGGACATTTGCCTTCCAAAAAGTTCAACTTTTGACTCATCAGTCCACAAGGTATTTTCCCAAAAGTCTTGGCAACCATTGAGATGTTTCTTAGCAAAATTGAGACGAGCCCTAATGTTCTTTTTGCATAACAGTGGTTTGCGTCTTGGAAATCTGCCATGCAGGCTGTTTTTGCCCAGTCTCTTTCTTATGGTGGAGTCGTGAACACTGACCTTAATTGAGGCAAGTGAGGCCTGCAGTTCTTTAGACGTTGTCCTGGGGTCTTTTGTGACCTCTCGGATGAGTCGTCTCTGCGCTCTTGGGGTAATTTTGGTCGGCCGGCCACTCCTGGGAAGGTTCACCACTGTTCCATGTTTTTTGCCATTTGTGGATAATGGCTCTCACTGTGGTTCGCTGGAGTCCCAAAGCTTTAGAAATGGCTTTATAACCTTTACCAGACTGATAGATCTCAATTACTTCTGTTCTCATTTGTTCCTGAATTTCTTTGGATCTTGGCATGATGTCTAGCTTTTGAGGTGCTTTTGGTCTACTTCTCTGTGTCAGGCAGCTCCTATTTAAGTGATTTCTTGATTGAAACAGGTGTGGCAGTAATCAGGCCTGGGGGTGGCTACGGAAATTGAACTCAGGTGTGATACACCACAGTTAGGTTATTTTTTAACAAGGGGGCAATTACTTTTTCACACAGGGCCATGTAGGTTTGGATTTTTTTTCTCCCTAAATAATAAAAACCATCATTTAAAAACTGCATTTTGTGTTTACTTGTGTTATATTTGACTAATGGTTAAATGTGTTTGATGATCAGAAACATTTTGTGTGACAAACATGCAAAAGAATAAGAAATCAGGAAGGGGGCAAATAGTTTTTCACACCACTGTATCTATCTATCTATCTATCTATCTATCTATCTATCTATCTATCTATCTATCTATCTATCTATCTATCTATCTATCTATCTATCTATCTATCTATTTATTATATAGTGCCTTTCATATCTATCTATCTATCTATCTATCTATCTATCTATCTATCTATCTATCTATCTATCTATCTATCTATCTATCTATCTATCTATCTATCTATCTATCTATCTATCTATCTATCTATCACATTTACCATATTCTTTGTCATTCACATTTTTCTATGAAGTTTGCTGTATCCAGATACTGAAAGCCGCTCCTTCAGTGTCATGTTCATTTTGTGTGTTAATTAGTAAGTAGTGATTTTTTTCTAAACGCAAAATGTAAGAGAAGAAAAAAGCTCAGCTAATTAAACAACTAAATCAATTTGAAGTGAGCCTGAGCCATTGATTACATTGGTACCCCTGGACTGAACTTGGGCAGCCCTGGTTTAAATGATAAATACAACTGGGGGTCATCAGCATACAAATAGAAGTTAAAATTGTGTTGCAATAACTACATCTGTAATTGGGAACAGACACATACAAAACATACAAAACAAAGCATTTTGGTTCAGCAATCTTTTGAAAAGTTCTTTGAGAAAGGTGTTGCTATTAGCATTTTTTTATTGTTTGATATTCTCACTATTGAAGTAGATGCAAAAAGGAGTAAATATTTGTCAGATTTTGTAACTCAGGGCTTAATAAGAATGGCATTGATTGAAATGGGGCTCATTCATTATGAATTATGTTGGCAAGTCTATTTATTAAACTTGTTTTCTGGGACTAAGCTCACTGGGAAAGACATATAAACAGTGATCAATGTTTTTGTAAATTCTGAAATTGTGCCCGCTATGTTGGCTGATTAACAGATTTTATAAAAATGTCAACATGGAGAGAGATTGATTTAGTTAAGGCTGTTGGAGTAATAATCCTCATTGATTAATCATTTAAGTTTGAATTCACTTTACCATAGAGCTCAGTATAAAGACTGCCTGATAATTTTCTGAGATGTGGCTAATGGCAGAGGTTTCTCATAGCCCTGCGGTTAGCTCTGCAGCTTTACAGACCCCAGGTCCTGGGTGGGAATGCCTGCTTGCTCTTTCTGTGCTGTTTGTATATTCTCCTCATATCCATTCTGCTTTTTGTCCAGGTATTCTGGCTTTACTCAAAGCCTGCACACAATATATTTATTTTAAATTAGTTTTGCAGTCACGTAAAAAAGTAAGTACACTCCATGAAATGTATTTTTCTTTTTTAACATACACATTATAAAATATCAAGATTTGATCTTGATTTAAACATTATCTATAGAGAAAGCTAACATAATATAACAAACATCAGGCTACATTTACATTTTGTAGGTCATAGTGTAATTTAAATAAACAAAAATGTAAGATTCGCATGTTGAAAAAGTAATCCCATCCCCGTATCACCTCAAATACCTCGAGTTAAAATCAGGTGTAAATTATTAGAGCATCATTCGAGAGGATCTGCTCTGAACCCGTCTTATTTAAACCTCAGACATTAAGTTTGATTTGTTGCTGAAGTGTGCCTTATAACCATGTTGAGATCGAAAGGGCTCCTTGTGTCTTTCAGATAGAAGCTTATTAATGTCTTTGAGTCTGGGAAGGGATTTAAAAAGATCTCCAGACAATCAGAAATCAACCATTCCATGGTAAAGAAAATGATTTGCAAGTGGAGGAGACGTCAAACAACTGCAGACGTGTTTGGCCAGGCCACCCCAGCAAGTTCCATCTGAGAGCAGAACACAAAATGCTGAACGAGGTCTCGAAGAATTCCATCATTTCATTACAAGACCTACTGGTAGCTCTTGCTACTGTTGACTTCACAAAGTCTTCCTATTAGAAAGAGTCTGCACAAGTTAGGCCTACATGGCAGGTGTGCCAGGAGGAAACTTTTGTTGTTCACAAATAACATAAGATCAAGACTAATGCTTGCCCATGAATACCTTGGGAAAGACCAGGACTTCTGGAACAATGTGCTCTGGACAAGGTGAGGTAAGGATAGAGTGATTTGTACCAGAGGGTGCTTGAAGATAATGGGATACCATCTGTCAGACAACTGAAACTCAGCTGAAAGAGGACCTTGCAACATGACAGTGATCCTACACATACCAGTAAATCCCAGAAAAGCGGAAAAGAAAGAAATGGAGCTTTTTTAAATGGGTACCTCAAAGCTTGCATCTCAATCCAATTGTGATGCTGTTGGGGGGATTTGAAATGGGCAGTGCACACGAGACACCCCTCAAACATCACACAGCTGAAAGTATTCCACACAGAGGAGTGGGACAAGCTGTCTTCTAGTTAATGTCAGAGACCTCTAGATCAGGGGTAGGCAACGTCAGTCCTGGAGAGCCACAGTGGTTGCAGGTTTTTGTTCCAACCCAGTTTCTTAATGAGCAATCAATTATTGCTGATGAAACACTTATTGCTTAAGTGATAGTTTGATGCTTCATTTTAGTGGTGTCGCTTGTTAAGTCTCCCCGCCCTTAATTGCTTATTTCAGTCTTAAACAGCTGCATTCAGTGTGTTAATGGCTCCTTATTTAGTAATAAGATGTAAAAGACAAAGCAGCCAGAAGTTCTCCATCGCTAGACCACTAAAATGAAGCATCAAGCTATCACTTAAGCAATAAGTGTTTCATCAGCAATAATTGATTGCTCATTAAGAAACTGGGTTGGAACAAAAACCTGCAACCACTGCGGCTCTCCAGGACTGACGTTGCCTACCCCTGCGCTAGATGGTTCTAGGAATGGCTGACTTGTGGTGGGCAATGCCAGCAATTACAGCCAAGGGTGCAGTTACATTTACACAGATGAAAATGGCATACCTGTTCATTCTCATTGAACAAATCAGTGCAAAGTCAAATTTTGTGGGTTTTTTTTCCTCATTTATATCACTATACTGTATGACGATCAAACCGTAATATACAAACATACTTTAAAAAAGAAAAAACATTTCATGGGGTGTACTTTGTCATGTAACTGTTCATGGCTGTGTGCGTGAGCGGACTCAGTGATGGACCGGTGCCCAGGCCCGTGCTACAGAAACAGACTCCATGCCCCATGACACTAAACTGAATTAAGTGGCTGTTACCGCATATATAATGGATAACAATAAATATTTATTGGTCGATGTTTCTGAAAAGTGTTTTGTAATAGAGGTCACTGTGAAAGGCGATATGTGCTGTACATGAAACATCCATCCATTCTCAAGCCCGCTTAATCCAGTACAGGGTGTAAGGGGCCTTCCTTAAAAGCGCTGTACAAAAGGCAGGAAATTAAGACTGGATAGACTGCGTAGACTCTCTCAGGGTGTATGTATTAAATATAATTTCTAAAAACAATTTATTAAAAACATTGAAGTTGTGTCTGATAAAATGAAAACTAAATCGTGCTGCTCGCTACAAAACCACACGAGCCGTCCGTTAAGATCACCGAAATGGCAGATTCAGAGCACCGTGGCCACACACCCGTCAGCCTTCATTTTGCACACTGACTCTCACAGCACTCACTGTGACGGAGCGTTCCAGACTAGAAATACAAGGTATAAAACCGAGCTTGAGGCATTCAGAGGAGCAAGTTGAGTCAATCTGGGTGACTTCACTAAAAAGAAATTGGAATTAAACTTGAGAAGGCAACCCAGTAGACGAGAGGAGCTTCAGTTGGATTGTGGGAGCCCAAAGATGGACAGATGAAGTCATGGGGGGGGTCATCAGGGGTATGTAGGGGCACAGTCTGGAACTTTGGATGCGTGGTTTTCTAGATACGTGCAGGGTCCCAAAAATGATTAGGAAGCTTCAGTGGCAGTCAGCTGAGGTGTTGCTGCTTCATGGCACTTGGTGTCTGCTGTCAGTACTTTAAAGCAGGTGAATGCTTCCAGTATTAAAATTATTAAGTAGAAAAGTGAAATCAAAAGTGATGTTTGCAACAGCCGACGTGTCCAACATTGAGTGATCATGGCTGAAAATGTGACGTCCCCCTAGACCAGGGTCTTCGGTTAGACAAAATTCATTAAAGAGTTTTTAAGTGGAGCAGGAACACCAATGGCGTGGACATTTAAAGTTTACTGCCATGATTATATAGTGTGGAGACTGGCTCGGACACAGACAGCCAGACACGCTCATGTCACCCAACACACGTGTATTATACATATTTACACAGTCCAAGTGCCACAAACCCCAATCTTCCCCAAAGTCCAGGCCAACCACTCTGCCTCTTCGGACCACCTCCTTCTCTCTTTCTATCACCTTGTTCTGCTTCCACCCGACTCCAGCCTCGAATGAAGGGAGGCAGCCCCTTTTATCTGTACCCGGATGTGTTCCAGGTGTACACCAGCAATCCCGCGGACATGCCCCAGTGTGGCGGAAATGCCGGCTGTCCTCCCGGCAGCACTCCGGGTGTTCCCTCTCTTCTTCCCTCCAGCACTTCCTGGTGTGGCGGAAGTACTGGGGTCCAGGGTCCTTCAGGCAGGGGGACGCCCCCTGGCGGTGACCATGGGCCCCTACAGGGTAGGGCTTCCAAGCCCTGTACCCGTGGCCCCCAATGCAACCAGGGCGGACGCCCCCTCGCGGTCTGGAGGAGGAATGAGCCCTCCTCCTGTCTTCCTGGGCGTCCCGGCCGTGCATGAGCCCCGTCCAGGTGCCACAATAGTAAATACACAGAGCATAAATAGCCAAACTTAATTGGCACCACAATGGCTGTGGTGTAGTGATATGTTGCATATAAGTTGATTAATATTTTGTTTGTCTTCATTAATAGAATTAGCATTGTACTTGTTATAATATTTAAAGAGCAAGGAAAATGGACAAACCAGTTTTTTTCTTCTATCTCCACAATTTTAGGAATGCTGGTTGTTATGACTGAATTGCTGCCCACCTGACAGAGAGGGCTAGTTTTATGGCTTAATGACTTGCATTTCCTTTACACAATACATAATGTTTGCACAATAAGGAATTTCAATCCATCCATCCATTCATCCATTTTCCAACCCGCTATATCCTAACACAGGGTCACGGGGGTCTGCTGGACCCAATCCCAGCCAGCACAGGGCGCAAGGCAGGAACCAATCCCGGGCAGGGGGCCAACCCGCCATAGGACACACACACACACACACACACACACACACACACACACACACACACACTAAAGGGACCCAACAGGACAAAATCTACTCTCTGTATATAAAATACTAAGCCTAAAAGTGCAATGATTTTGTGCAACGATTTTATGTGACGTTTTAATGTCACATTTTAAATCGGGCCTTATTTTAAAACCTACATATATATGTTTGGTATCATTCTTTTCAGAATTTATTAGACTTTAATGTGATGTTGTTAGATTTTCAGATTGTTATTCCGTTTTTAAATTATAAACTAAAAAATATCAAGAACTCACATCCCGCGAGTCAAGACTTTGTGCCAAGAGATTAAACCATGCCTGGGGCCGGAAATAAAAGACAAAGAGTAGGACAGCTGCTGTACCGGCTTTTAAATGTTCAAAGCGCTGTGCGTGGTGCAGATCACGTGGCACAACAGCACCAGCAAGCCAGCAGCTGATCAAGCAAAGAAAAAAAAAAACTGTTTCCTTCTCATTGTATCACCGTTTAAGAGAGGATTTCAGAGGAGCAACCTGTCTCTTTGGGGTGCGTCCAGCCCCCCTCTTCACAACGCGAGCAGCAGAGATGCAATGTGGCTGGTGCACAGTGCAGGCTGGGGGATTGGCGAGTGAAGCGAGCAGGGAGCGAACCCTCTAGTACTGGCTATATAGTTTAAGGTCACATGGACCATTAACAAATGACAATAGACGTGTCTATCAATTTGTCACATTTGCAGAATTTGACCACTACTTTATAAGGCTACAGGGAGATGGAGTCTACCCCAATAGCTTTTGGAGAAACACAACACAGCTACAGAGAGACCTTTCACAGTTCATAGGGACAGCTGGCACAATAAACAGGATTCAGAAGTGGTTTCCTGCAGCTTTGTTGTAACCAAACAAAACATTGTGCCACCATGTTGCTTCGCTCCCACTGCACTAATTTAGAATCTTTACATATAATATGCTACTGTGGCTGTCAATTTCCCTGTCAAGGGTTTTAAATCACCTGTAGCTTGCAAACCGTTGGACCTATTGACCTGAAATTTGGTACACATATACTACATGATGTCTATTATCTGCTTTCGGGGTGGTGATTAACCTCCAAGGTTATTCCTCTTTTTATTTTTATTTTATTGTAGAAACTATTCTCTGCAGCGTCCAGAAGGGTGGACGTGCGGTTCATGCGTACGGACGCCGTTCTCATCCTTACCACCTTCGCCGTCACTTCCCCTACCTCTTCATATCTTAAATCATTCTTGAGGCAGATTGAAGACTGAAGTGCCAGCTTAAGTGAAAAATTAAAGAAAACAAACTAAGTAATCGCAACACAGACACTGACTTAATCACTTTTAACGCGAAAAGATGTCGACAAAAGAAGAGAAAAAGCAGGCTGCTAGGGTGGAGAAAAGAAGAGCTGCTCAGGGAACAGCAAGCGCATCAAACTCTGAGCAAACGAATGATAAACGTACAGAGAAAGAGGATGAAAACTATAAGTCAAGTGTATTCAAGTGTATGCGCCGTTACTGGTCACCATATAATCTATTATGCATTACTTTTGTTATAGTTGGCTGGTACCTCTCCCAATTTCTACTTAGAGTACCAGCAATGTTTCTTAGTGTACTGGTGAATACTGATTTGAAATTTAACAGGGATCCCCAATCCCTGCTCTTCAATGGAATATTATTGTATTATTGTGCCACTTAAGGAGACAACAAAATCATAATGAGTTGGGTCACCTAGTCGATTCCCATGTAACTGAAATTTCAAAGTTTAAACAAAAACACATAGACAGAGTTGTCTTACTCAGACATGAGTCTCTTTCAAAGTGGTGATGGAGCTGGTGTTCAGGAAAATGAGGCAAAAGGGGCAGGTCCAGGAGGCCGGATGACGAAAGTGACGTCATTGCCGGTTTGTCCGTCAATCATCCATTCTGGAGAGGGAGGGAGGAAGAGAAAAGGCATTAAATGACAGTGCCACCCCCTGGCTTGGAGTGTGTTTACTAGTAAACGAGCCCTGAAGTTGTCATCCATGCGCATGTGTGTGACATGGGGCATACAGTGCATCCTGAAAGTATTCACAGCGCATCACTTTTTTCCACATTTTGTTATGTTACAGCCTTATTCCAAAATGGATTAAATTCATTTTTTTCCTCAGAATTCTACACACAACACCCCATAATGACAACGTGAAAAAAGTTTACTTGAGATTTTTGCAAATTTCTTAAAAATAAAAAACTGAGAAATCCCATGTACATAAGTATTCACAGCCGTTGCTCAATACTTTGTCGATGCACCTTTGGCAGCAATTACAGCCTCAAGTCTTTTTGAATATGATGCCACAAGCCTGGCACACCTATCCTTGGCCAGTTTCGCCCATTCCTCTTTGCAGCACCTCTCAAGCTCCATCAGGTTGGATGGGAAGCGTCGGTGCACAGCCATTTTAAGATCTCTCCAGAGATGTTCAATCGGATTCAAGTCTGGGCTCTGGCTGGGCCACTCAAGGACATTCACAGAGTTGTCCTGAAGCCACTCCTTTGATATCTTGGCTGTGTGCTTAGGGTCGTTGTCCTGCTGAAAGATGAACCGTCGCCCCAGTCTGAGGTCAAGAGCGCTCTGGAGCAGGTTTTCATCCAGGATGTCTCTGTACATTGCTGCAGTCATCTTTCCCTTTATCCTGACTAGTCTCCCAGTTCCTGCCGCTGAAAAACATGCCCACAGCATGATGCTGTCACCACCATGCGTCACTGTAGGGATGGTATTGGCCTGGTGATGAGCGGTGCCTGGTTTCCTCCAAACATGACGCCTGGCATTCACACCAAAGAGTTCAATCTTTGTCTCATCAGAGCAGACAATTTTCTTTCTCATGGTCTGAGAGTCCTTCAGGTGCCTTTTGGCAAACTCCAGGCAGGCTGCCATGTGCCTTTTACTAAGGAGTGTCTTCCGTCTGGCCACACTACCATACAGACCTGATTGGTGGATTGCTGCAGAGATGGTTGTCCTTCTGGAAGGTTCTCCTTTCTCCACAGAGGACCTCTGGAGCTCTGACAGAGTGACCATTGGGTTCTTGGTCACCTCCCTGACTAAGGCCCTTCTCCCCCGATCGCTCAGTTTAGATGGCCGGCCAGCTCTAGGAAGAGTCCTGGTGGTTTCGAACTTCTTCCACTTACGGATGATGGAGGCCACTGTGCTCATTGGGACCTTCAAAGCAGCAGAAATTTTTCTGTAACCTTCCCCAGATTTGTGCCTCGAGACAATCCTGTCTCGGAGGTCTACAGACAATTCCTTTGACTTCATGCTTGGTTTGTGCTCTGACATGAACTGTCAACTGTGGGACCTTATATAGACAGGTGTGTGCCTTTCGAATCATGTCCAACCACCTGAATTTACCACAGGTGGACTCCAATTAAGCTGCAGAAACATCTCAAGGATGATCAGGGGAAACAGGATGCACCTGAGCTCAATTTTGAGCTTCATGGCAAAGGCTGTGAATACTTATGTACATGTGCTCTCTCAATTTTTTTATTTTTAATAAATTTGCAAAAACCTCAACTAAACTTTTTTCACGTTGTCATTATGGGGTGTTGTGTGTAGAATTCTGAGGAAAAAAAAATGAATTTAATCCATTTTGGAATAAGGCTGTAACATAACAAAATGTGGAAAAAGTGATGCGCTGTGAATACTTTCCGGATGGACGGTATTCCCCTCTGGTCTTCAATTGAATGTAATTGTATCATTTTGGCACTTGAAGTTCACGTGGAAAGAAATGCAGTTTGATCAAATGTAATGGTATCATCATGGTGCTCTAAGTAGTTCAGCCCATACCCCCAGCCACACACATTCAGCTCTTCAATCAAACAGATATAAACAGTGTACAGCCTGTCATTTGGGTCCACTGGGTATATGGGAGCGAAACTTGGGCACAAGAAGAATGTATGAAATCCACACAGGTAATTACTAGGCTCATGGTTTAAATCCAAGATGCTAACCACAACACTGCCATGCATCCTAAAAAATATATATACAGTCGACCCTTGATATACGACCAGCCTGACATGCGAACAATTTGCTTTACGACCAAAATTTTTGTTTTGATTTATGACCAACATCTTACGTTACGACCCGAATGCGGTCACGTGTATCCGCTTGTGCGATTGTAAACAAACAGCTGAGAGCATTTGTAAGCGTCAGTCGGAGCCCAGATACATGCGTTTGTGGACGTATTTTCGGTCAGTGCAGTGCTTTATATAATTTATTTCAATAATTGCTAAGGAAGGAAGCGAAGGTAATGAAGGTAAAGAAAACAATCACAATTGAAACGAAGAAGGAAATTGTGTGGAAATATGAGAGTGGCGTTCGTGTGACCGATGTCGCTAATATGTACAGCATGTCGAAATCCACCATCTCGACAATTTTACAAAGAAAAGATTTGTATAAGGAATCTCCTTCCAAACAATAACCACCTTCCATTTCATTCTCCTCCTCCTTCCTTCCTGCAAGCCAAAGATGTCAACTTAAATGGTTAATACAGTATGAAATTGTTGTTTCTGGTAGGCTAGGCACTTTTTATAACTTTTTGGTAAGTACATTAGAAAAATTATTGGTGTTTTTGGTAAATTATGCACATTATACAACCCTTTTCTATTAAAAAAAGTTAAGTAAGTGTTGCTGTGGGCGGTTCGGAACACATTAAGGGCATTTCCATTATTTCTTATGGGAAAAATAGTTTTGACTTACAACAAACTTGAGTTACAACCAGCCCTCACGAACGAATTGAGTTCATGAGTCAAGGGTCCACTGTAAATATAATATACAGACCAGGGACCTTGCTCCCCCGGGACACCTGGAGAAGGGAAGGACCAGGCGAAGGGAAATGTCTTCCCTGGGGTGCAAGAGGGCAGCAACCATGGATAGCTCAACCCTGTGGGGGTCTGTGGCCACCGCCAGGGGGCGCCTGGACAGTTCCGGAGCCTTGGCATACAGCACTTCCACCACACCCAGAAGTGCTGCTGGGTGTTAATTAGGAAGCATCTGGAGCACTTCCAGGTGCAGTATAAAGGAGGCCGCCTCACTCCACTCGGGGAGCCGGAGTCGGGTGGAAGAGGACGGAGCTTGCAGGAGAGGAGTGGAGGCGGTGAAGAAAAGACAGAGAAGGAAAAGATAAGGACTGAGTTTATTGTGCTGGTTTGTGTACTGTGTGTGCAGGAAACGAAAAGAAAGCGTGTGTGTTTTGGACATCTGGCTCTCTCAGTGTCTGCTTGTGTCCGGGGTATCTTCTACAGTATATAATACATGTGGTGTTTTGATTTTTGTGCTCACACTATTGAGGTTCACGTTCTCTGCCATTTTGTCTATATGGGGTTTGCTGTTCTCCCAGTCTCTATGTGAGGTTTCCTATTTCTGCTTTTTCAAAAGACCTGCACGTCAAATGAATTGTGGGCTGAGTGAGCCCAGGGATGGACCAGCACCCCATTCATAGCTGGGTCATGCATTGCACTTGATGCTTCTAGGACAGACTCATGCCATCATGACCCTGAATTGTATTAAGCAGCTTATATTACATTATGCTGCTACAAAATGCTTATTTTTCTTTCATCTTTCAATGTTAACTTGTTTCAAAAGAACTGAATCCAATTCAAAAGCAAACATTGTTAATCAGAACAGCAGCTTCTTCAGTTTTGCCTTTCCAATGAGGATAAACAAAACCAAACAGAATCCTTTCCAAGCTCTGGCCGGAGGTGTAAGTGTGTATCCCCTTACCAATGCTCCTGTAACCTGCCTTGTTGTACACTGGCAGCTTAAATGATGCAGCAAGCCCACTGGCTTGTATATGATACACTGGTGTACTGCGCTCCAGGGTTAAGGATGAGCGGATTCTATCTATAATTCAGTGAAACACAAAAAGGGAGTCTCTCCTCAGCTCAGGCCTGGATATTGTGAGCATTGTGCTGTGTAACGGACACCACGGCCGTCTCTGAGAGGTGCCACACTTGTTGGGAGAAAGAAAGAAAGAAAGAAAGAAAGAAAGAAAGAAAGAAAGAAAGAAAGAAAGAAAGAAAGAAAGAAAGAAAGAAACTTTGCACAGAGCACCTAAAACAGCTTTCTGAAATAATTATCCATTTGAACACTCACTCTCAAGTTTGAGACATGTCTTCCACAGCAGCAGGTAATTCAGTTTCTCACAATTAACTCACTACAAGTACACACTTTTCAGTTCCACAAACAGCTTAAACAATTAAAATTAGTCTGCTTATCGATCTTTACTTTATGTAGCACCTTTCACCTTAAACTAAAAGAAGTGGGAATTTAGGGTGCAATGATAGGTGGGAACTAAATTGGCTCAAAGAGTTAGGATTTTTTCACTCAAATGCTTTACTTCTGTTTTGATTTGTAAAGCTAGATGATTGTATTTACGTCTAACATCTTCACATTTATGTCCCTGCTGTGAGAAGCAGCACGGACACAAACAGATGGACATCATTTTAAAGTCCACCACACGTTTATTTCCCATATTTACAAGGTCCATAACTGCACAACCCCAGTGCCACCAGCACCAATCTCCCCAAAGTCCAGGCCTCTCTTCCAGTGCCTGCTTCCTTCAGGCCACCTCCACTCTCCTTCACTCAGAACCTTGTCCACTCCTCGCCCAACTCCAGTCATCGTTTGTAGGGAGGCGGCCCCTTTTATACCTGCCGGATGGGCTCCAGGTGCTTTTCCGACACTTCTCTGCGGACACTCCCCTGTGTGGCGGAAGTGCCAGCTGTGCTCCCGGAAGCCCTCCGGGTGTCCCCAGTCTTCTTCCCCCCAGCACTTCCTGGTGTGGCGGAAGTGTTGGGGGCCCGGGTCCTTCAGGCAGGGGGACATCCCCAGCGGTGGCCACGGGCCCCTACAGGGTTGGGCTTAAAAGCCCTGTACCCGTGGCCCCCAATGCAACCAGGGCAGATGTCCCCTCGTGGTCTGGAGGAGGAATGAGCCCTCCTCCTGTCTTCCTGGGTGTCCCAGCTGGGTGCCACCCCCAGCCGCGTGCCACACTGCCAATAACTAAAAGTTCAATTCTTTCCGTGTTTAGTTTTAGAAAATGAATGCTCATCCATTCTACTCATCATTAGTAATATACACCTGTGCGAGTAAGTCTCAGGATCAGAGGGCTTAGAGCGTGAGGGTCATCTGGTGCTACAGATAAGTAAACCCGTGTGCCATCTGCATAAAACACCTTGTGTTTCAAAATCATCTGACCTAACAGGAGCATGTAAATTGAGAATAAAAGTGGGCCTGCAGCACACCATGAATAACTAAGAGGAACGATCTCCTCAGTCTGTCAGTGGAGCAGGACAGTGACAGCAGTATGTCGCTGAAGCTGCTTCTCTGTCTGGAGATGACACTGTTTAGTGGATGCAGTGGATTCTCCATGATTGGCAGGAGCCTGCTCAGTGTCCGTCGCTCTGTCACGGATGTCAAACTATCCAGCTCCGTGCCTACAATAGAGCCTGCCTTCCTCACCAGTTTGTCCAGGTGTGAGGCGTCCTTCTTCTTTATGCTGCTTCCCCAGCACACCACTGCGTAGAAGAGGGCGCTCACCAAAACCATCTGATAGAACATCTGCAGCATCTTACTGCAGATGCTGAAGGATGCCAGCCTTCTAAGGAAGTATAGTCGGCTCTGTCCTTTCTTACACAGAGCATCAGTTTTGGCAGTCCAGTCCAATTTATCATCCATGAACATAAATAAAATAAATGATAAATAGAAGTAAGATTACATAATCACAATGAGGAAACCATCAGTATTACTGAAGATCACGGAATGCAAGTGAATAGAAATGAGTCTTTAATCTTGTTTTGAACATTTCAATTGTAGACGACTCCTTTATGTGATGAGGTAAAGAGTTCCACAAGCGAGGAGCAGCAGCTGCACAAGCCCTGTCCCCCTTAGTTTTACACTTGGTACGAGGGACAACCAGAGACAACTGACCAGAAGATCTAAGCACTCTAGATGGCTGGTGTAAAGCACACAATTCAGATAAATAGGCAGGAGCAAGCTCATGTAAAGATTTAAAAACTAGCAGCAAGATTTTAAAATCAATTCGAAAACTGACAGGCAGCCAGTGTGAATAAGCTAATAGTGGAGAAACAGAATCAGACTTTCTTGCCCCAACCAGAAAGCGAGTGGCATCATTCTGGACCAGCTGTAACCTGCGTATCGGGGTTTTGCTAATACCAGAATACAGTGAGTTGCAATAATCAAGGCGAGAAAAGATGAGGAGCTTTCTCAAGATCTCTAGAAGATAAAAAAAGGCTTGATCTTACCTAATAGACGAAGCTGGAAAAAGCAACTCTTGACTACAGAATTAATCTGTTTCTCAAAAGAGAGCTTACTGTCAAAGATAACACCAAGTTTGTGGACTTGAGGTTTGCAAAAGACAGAGAAAGGGCCGAGAAGTCCAAGACCAATTTGGGCTTTAGCTGATGGATTCACTATAAGCACCTCCATTGTATTTAAGCCTGTATCTCGGTAGCTTTTGCTTTCTACTTGGGTTTCTTGTCATGCTGGAAAATAAATGTTCTCCCAAGGTGCAGATTTCTTGCAGACTACATCAGATTTTCCTCCAAGATTTTCCTGTATTTAATTGCATTCATTTTTCCCCTCCGGCCTCACCAGCTTTCCAGGGTCTGTATCCCCATAGGGTGATGCTGCCACCACTATGCTTCACTCTGAGGATGGTGTGTTTGTGATATTGTGCAGTGTTCAAACATGGTGTTTAGTCTGATGGCCAAAAAGCTTCATCTCGGTCTTATCAAACCACAGAACCTTCTTCTTGCTGACTCCAGTGTCTCCCTTATACCTTCTGGCAAACTCTAGTCAAGATGCTGTTTGCATTTTATTAACAGTAACATTCTCTTTGCCAGTCTCCCATAAAGCTATGACTGGTGAAACACCCAAGCAACAGATGTTGTCTGCCCAGTCTCTCCAGGCTCATCCACTGTAGCTTGTAACTCATTCCGAGTTTTCATAGGTCTCTTGGTGGCCTTCCTCACTCATCTTCTTCTTGTATGGTCTCTCAGATTTTTGGATGGGCTACTCCAGGCCCATTCACAGCTCTGCCATGCTCTTACCATTTCTTAATGACTGACTTAACTGGAGTCCAAGGGATATGCAGTGACTTGAATATTTTCTTGTCTCCATCCCCTGACTTCTGCTTTTCAATCCCCTTTACATAGCATTGCTTGGAGTGTTCTTTTGTCTTCATTGTGCAGGTTAGATCACCATACTGATTCACTCACCACAAATCGGTCGTTCCAGATGAGGAATTGAAACCTCAGACAGGTGATCTTCATTGAACTAATTCTGTGCCTTCTAACACCAATCGGTTGCAACAGTAATGATTTATGGGTGTCCTATTAAAAGGGGTAAAGCAATAAATTATTTTATTTTTTTAAACTTCTAATTAATTTATACCACTTTGCAATGGTCTGTATTTTTTTTACTTTGACATTAAAAAGTCTTTTTCACTTGATCATTGTCACAAAAGCCAAATTAAATCCACTGGGATTCAATGTTGTATAACAATAAAATGGGAAAACTTCCAAGGGGCTTAATACTTCTTATCGGCACAGTATACCACCATGCCATCCTGCCCGCAGCACCTGAATAGCAATTCCATTTGTAAATATTTCATTATTGACCTTTATTTACTCTTACTACTGTGAACATTAATAATAGAGTCATCATTTAAAATGCAAATAAGCTGAAGGAAAGTTTAAGGCCTTGAAAAGTTGAAAGAGAATTACAGATTAAATGATAAATAGTATGCAACCGCTGTGAAGGTATTATTAATTAATATGAATCTGCTGCATTTATGAAAGCAATCGATAGGCACATATACAAATCTGCAAGAATTAGTCATGTTACTAATTAGTTAAAAGGTCACTGCATTAAGAAGGAAGGTCCTACTGAGCAAAGGGGTGGTTGGAACACCAAACTCCGGAAAGAGGCCTGCTATGGCGCTGGGGAAAGCATAAAGGCAAAATGGAAAACAAGGCTACTTGTAACATTGCTGCCTCAGAGTGAATCCCATGTTAAGCTTTCTGTGTTTGTGTAGGTTTTCCTCCCACACCTTGTGAGGTTTATTTTATTTGATTATCCTTCAAGAGTGCCCTAAAATGGAGAAGTGTCCAGTGTGGAGATGGCTCCAACTAACCTTGAACTTAATTAAGTAGGTTTGATGATGGATGGAGGGCAGTATGGTGGCACAGTGGTAGCATTACTCCCTTGGCGCAAAGAGACAGGGCATTATATCCTGGATGTTCCTCCTATGTCCATGCGGGTTCCCTTTGGTGCTCTAGTTTCATCCCACAGTCCAAAGACATTGTAGTTGGGTGAACTGGTGATGCTAAACTGGCCCCAGTGTGTGTTTGTGATTGCAGCCATTCCCCATCTCTCTGTGAATAGTATTCATGGCCATTGATCAATGGACAATTTGCATATCACTGATCACACGGCCCATTGTTAGTCAATGGTGCTAGTTTCAATCATTATGCAAAGGTACTGTTTATAAGGTTGGAGAAACCTGCAGTCAACTGAGACTGAAGAAGTCACTTGGATGAGTGATGTAACGTATCTCCCTGGAAAAGAACTATGTCCAGATGAACTGAATCAACTTTCTAGAATTATCAATTGTCATTTATTAAGGAAGAAGAGAAGCAAATGTTTCACACATTGTTATAAAATATATTTCCTTCTGAATTGATAAGTAATATGGGCCATTCTAAACACTGTTTGGAGGAACAACGTAAGTTGATAACAAAGTCGATTGGAGAGGGGAAAACGTATGAAGAAGTGCAGCAAATTAGAATTGATCTCAAATGCGGATCGAAGAAAAGTCAGAATGGCAGAGATTCAGCCAATCATCACCTCCAGAAAGATCAAAGATGATCTAAAATGACCTGTAAGTATTGTTGCAGTCAGAAGATGTTTGATCGAAGTTACGCTATCAGAAAGAAACCCCCGTAAAGCACTAGTGTTGAAAAAACAGCATGTGCGGAATCAGTTCAAATTTGCCAAGAGACACATTGATTGGGCCAAAGAGAAATAGTGTAACATTCTGTGGACTGTACTTTTAGTGGTCATCGACAGTATGTCAGACGACCCCCAGGTACTGAATTCAAGCCACGGTATACTGTGAAGATACTGTAGTAAAGCATGGTGGCGCAAAAATCATGGTATGGGGGAGTTTTTCATACTACAATGTTGAGCCGATTTATTGTATACCAGAGATCACGGATCAGTTTGAATACTTCAAAATACTTGATGTTGTTGCCATATGCTGAAGAAGAAATGTCCCTGAAACAGGTGTTTCAACAAGACAACGACCCCAAACACACGAGGAAGCGAGCAGCATCTTGGTTCCTGACTCAAAGGATTGAGGTAATGGAGTGTCCAGCTCAATCCCCTGACCTCAACCCCACTGAAAACTCATGGGGTGACATTAAAAATGGAGTTTCTTAAGCAAAACCCCAAAATTCACAGGAACTTGAGGAGAACTCAAGTTTGAAGAGAAAAATATCACCACTGCTGTTTTTTTGAACAATATGCATTTTTTTTGCTTCCTGTAAAAGAATAATGCAGACTTGATCAAATTTGTTAATGCTTTGATTTGGAATTGAACGTGTAATATTTCCACTATGTTTGAAATATAGAAATAAAAGTTAGTTAAAAATATTTCACTTTATTAATTTTTTAACACAGTTGTACAAAAGAGTCCCGCCAAACATTTATGGTATCCACTTCATCTGATTTGTAGATCTTTCAAGTTTATGACACACATTTGGACCTTATTTGTATTTTAACTGAGAGGAGACGTGTTTCTCAACAGCAGGAATGGGTTTGTTTAGCTCTGAGTTCTGGCTCTTTAGAGTAAACACGGACATTAATGCTTAAAACAGGACAGCATGTGACGGGACTGCAAAACAAAATAGCCATATAAAGTCTCATTGTGCTGGTGAACCAAAACAGCCACAAACCTATCTTTGGGTTTGATTTAAAGCAGGCTTGACTGGCTTCAAAATAAAACCAAACGTATCACCGCCGGTGTTTTGTGGGACATCCTAGACTCCACAAAAGGGCAATGGACACTCATGTTTCAAGTCTCACAGCACTTATCCCTTAAACACTTCTAGGAATGCTCCGCTTCTGTAATTGACTTCACAGTTAAAACTAAGCCTGTAATCAGAATTTTCTGGAATGTTGCACTGTCTACCCTGTCCCAAAATCCCTTTCTTAAACGAGAGTTTATATAACAAAACAGGAATTTGATTAGATTAACAGGTGGTTAATCATCTACATTTGTGCATCAGACAGTTTGAATTGTGCTGCTGTCACATCCTCGAAGTTGTGAATGACAAGTCAAAGGGCTCATACATCCTAGCAGGCGGCTTCTTTACATTAAAGGGTCACATTTACATTACAGTCCTACAGGAAGCTTCAAAGGCCAAAGGCTGTGTACTGGGTTGTTCCTAGAAAAATGCTTTTCCTTATCTATGTTTTTATATCAAATAGTGAAATGATATTCTTTTGCTATCACAGATTGTAGAGTTGAAAGGAGATCAAACATGTCCCAGTTACTTTGAGTTCAAGACAGGAACCAACCCTGGAGACAGAATCCATATATTGTCACAGATGGCCGGGATTCTTACCCGGCTGGGACACCTCTTCACTGGAAGGATCGGGGGAGCAAACCTGGTCAGAGCGTTACCTCCCCTGGGATGCTAGATGGCAGCCCCCATAGGTTGCAGCAGTGCCTTGGACTCTCGCAGGACTTCATGGGAGATGGAGTTGTCTACAGACCTGTTAGGATCTGGAGGTGCTGCCAGGGGGCGCTGTTCCTGAGCCTTAGATAGATAGATAGATAGATAGATAGATAGATAGATAGATAGATAGATAGATAGATAGATAGATAGATAGATAGAGATAGATAGATAGATACTTTATTAATCCCAAGGGGAAATTCACAAAATATATAATATATTAAATATATAAGAGGTCAGCTGACAGTACTCGGTGAGCCAGAGTCGGGTGGAAGGTGGACGACTCTTGCCAAAGAGGAGTGGAGGAGAAAAGAGAGAAAGAGAAGGAAAAGAGGAATATTGTGCTTATGCATTGGCACTGTGTTGTGGGCTCGTGTTGAACGGGGAAGACATTCTCCATGAGTGAAGAAAAATAAAAGCACTCATGTTTTTATAAGTGTCAAAACATTCCTTCCAATAAAGTCTGACGTTCCTTTACCGTGATGGTACGTGATGTTGGTGGTTAGTGTGAATTTGTAGTTCCTTGCTCAACATATTCGCTCCTTTTGTATGATTTTCGTATACAGAGCACACTTGGTACATAATCAAAAACAAATAAAATTGTGTCCATATTTTTACATCCGCCAGTACATTAATAGTGATGTTCGTGAGCAAAGCTGCAGGTATTAGCTGGTGTAAAATAAATACATGGTGTGCTGATTTAAGTGCAAGAGAGAAAATGAGGATTTCACATGTGCATTGAATATTGACACCTTATGGACAAACCTCGGGACAGGGTTCCAGAGAAGAGGTGCAATACATTTAAACCAATGGCGACCAACTCAGCTTCTGGAGGGCCACAGTGGCTGCAGGTTTTTGTTTCAGACCCTTTTTCCATCAGTTACCAATTGTTTATGAAGGTAGAACATAATTTGCTCACTTAATTATAAATGACTTGCATTTAAATTGTATCATTTTTTTACTTTCTCATATATGAAGTATAGGGAAAGTATTGTAATCATCCAAAGATTTGATGTTGACATTTTGATGAATCTCAACGTTTTAGACCTCCCGAAAGTACAATTTTTGGAATTATGTCTGTGTGTCTGTCTGTGTGTGTATCTAAACGTGATAACTTGAGTACGCTTTAAGTTAGGTCGACCATATTTTGCATACATATATTAGGTACAAAATGTAGATTTCGATCAACTTTTGGGCTATTTCCGTTAACTGGAAGTGGTACTTTACCTTTTATTGTGTAAGAAATAGCTAAACAATAATAAGGCTAAAAACAGGTCAACAGATGGCCGAGTTAACTTAGGTCACATTTGCACTTCAGCTTTAAGGGTGAACTATGTACTTGAGGACACCATTGGAAATTAAGGAGAAGTGTACTTAGGACTGAAGTCAGGAAGCACTTCTTTTCACAAAGAGTTGTGGGAATTTTGACCAAACTACCAAGACATGGAGCTGAAACCCTGACAACCTTTAAGAAGAATCTGGATGAGATACTGGGACATGTTAGCTATTAGCTAAATAAATGAGCCTGACGGACTGGATGGTCTCCTGTTGTTTGTCAAATTTCTTTTGTTCTTATTGTGTTTCTCATTCAATATCCATCCATCCATTATCCAACCCGCTATATCCTAACTACAGGGTCGTGGTGGTCTGCTGGAGTCAATCCCAGCCAACACAGGGCACAAGGCAGGAAACAAACCCCAGGCAGGGCGCCAGCCCACCGAAGGGCGCGCATACACACACCAAGCACACACTAGGAACAATTTAGAATCGCCAATATCTTTGGACTGTGGGAGGAAACCGGAACACCCGAAGGGGAGAACTTGCGGGGGGAACATGCAAACTCCACGCAAGGAGTACCCGGGAATCGAACCCGGGTCTCCTAACTGTGAGGCACCAGCGCTACCCACTGCGCCTCCGTGCTGCCCTCAGAAGTTTTCCTTCCTTTATATTTTCTTGCTTTATAGTCCTTCTGGTGTGTGTTCAGACCAAAGTGTATGTGTGTATATATTTATTTATTTACTTATCTATCTTTTTATGTATTTATTTATTGAAAGAGCTTCTGTGAAAGCCAAATTTCACCCAGGGGACAAATTAAAGTTCTGTCTATCTAATTAAAGTTCTATATATGATGTTTTCACAGCAGGTTATGTGGTAAATGAGTGCCTGACTAAAATTGTTAATAGTCAAAAGCAGACAGGAGGCAAGCAAGGCACTTTAAAATGACAGAGTCTGTGAAGCAAGCATTATGGAATCGTGATTGTGAGATAAAATGGCTGAGATATACAAAACTACAAAGGAAATGCATAGGAGGAATGCTAAGGGTACATACAGGACAAGAGATCTCAAATATCAGGTATTTTAAATTTGTTCTTTTACTTGTGATCAACAGATAACATAGCTATTGATACATAAAGTGTTAGCCATCCATCCATCCATCCATCCATCCATCCATCCATCCATCAGTTTTCCAACCCGCTGAATCCGAACACAGGGTCACGGGGGTCTGCTGGAGCCACTTTAAATAACCTGCTGATTAATTCCAGAATCATAATACTTACCACTCTAAATTGAATTAGGCAGGTTTGAGAATGTTATATTGCAAAAAACACACATTTTTTTTTTTAACAAAGAAATGTTTGTTATAAATACATAATGGCAGAAACTGGAATGAAATCAGGCACAGTACCAGTCACTCAGTCGTTGTCCAACCTGTGTAACAAGGCGCTATATAAGCGCCCGACCTGACACAGATTCACACCGGAGGCACGTATAAAATAAAAAGACTTTCGTTTTTCTTCTTTGTCTTCCTTGTAATCCCCACAGGCACAACACAGTCCCAAGTGTGAAAAAGCACCACCAAAAACACACCACACACTTTCCTTTTGTCGTTCTCTTTCTCGTCCACCACCACTCCTCCTCCAAGCTTTGTCCTCCTCCTCCCGACTCTGGCCAATGAGTGGTGGTTGCTGGCTCCGGAAGTGCACCAGGTGCTTGATTGCTGACATCTAGCTGCACTTCTGGGTGTGGTGAAACTAATGCCCAGATGGGGCTAGCAGCTCCTGCTGCAGCACCCCCTGGTGGCGCCTGTGGAATCCAACAGGGCTACGCCAAACTCCAACTCCCATGAAGCCCTGTGGGAGTCCGAGGCACCGCTGCAACCTAGGGAGGCTGCCATCTGCCATGCTTGCTCACCTGGAACATATGCTGCAGGGGCATCCCGGCCGGGCATGGGCCTTGGCCATTTGTCACACCTGCTAAATCCTAACATAGGGTCACAGGGGTCTGCTGGAACCAATCCCAGCCAGCACAGGGCGCAAGGCATAAACAAAATGGATGACTTCCAGAGGTAGAGCGAGAGCGGGGGGTCTGTAGAATTACAGCAGAAGGCTACAGTTACTTTTCCAACAATAATCCTTAAGGCAAGCAGCCTTTGCTGGAAGAAGCACGCAGATATGGCAAGCCAAATTAACATTTAGAGATATCTCAAAATGAATTTCGGATATCTTAAAATGTAATTGTAAATGTAATGTCACTCTATTGCTGTGCTACCTTAAGGGCTCGAGTTTCAGGATATTTTGAGAAGTCTTGCGGCGCATTTACCCGTTCAAAATCCTGCTACAATGTCAACAGAGTGACCCTCACCAGGAAGCATTCTGTTCGCAGTGTTCAGAGACGGTCTCAGTGCGGCTGACTAAAGGAGATCTCCAATTAGCTCACACTGTGAGTAGACCACTTCTGAGCTAAACATTGTGGGCTTAAAACTGAATACCAGCAGTTCTCCACAGTGGAAATCTTCGAACAGAGATGCTTCGTGGTGTGAGTCCATGACAATTCAAATGTTAAGTTGTGTTATAGATAGATAGATAGATAGATAGATAGATAGATAGATAGATAGATAGATAGATAGATAGATAGATAGATAGATAGATAGATAGATAGATAGATAGATAACATGGAGGTGTCCCGAATGCCAGCAGGGCCTCATGGACAGTGGAGTTTAAATGCACAGCCCTGCTGGATACCATGGGGGCCGCCAGGAGTTGCTGCAGGGAGGCCCAGGGATTTATATTTTCCGTATAGCCCGGAAGTATTTCCAAGTCACGGGAACAGAAGAAATTATATACTTCCGGGCTGAAGAAAAAAGAGATTTTTTTACCTGACCCGGAAGTGCTGGATAATCACATGGACTGAGGGCTCAGAAGCACTTCCGGGTCGAGGACTATAAAGGACTGTGGGAAATCCCAGAGGGACGAGCTGAGTTGGGAGGCAGGGTGGCTAAGTGCCTGGGAGATTGGAGGATTGTTTATTTGATTATTATTGAGTATAGTGGAATGGTTGTTCTTTGTGCACTTTATTATTATAATAAATATTCATTTTGGACTTTTATCTGGTGTCTGACGTCTGGTCTGAGGATTCAAGGGGTCGACAGTGCCTCTATATTGTCACAATATAAATATCTTGGGAAGATGTAATCTTCTCGAAGAGACACTTTGATGTCATGCGAGACTAGACATTACAACCTTTACAACCTTAGAAAGCAAGACCCATGAGACAGTGACTTTTGCATGTCACGTCCTACTTACAAACAATTTAAAACAAGTTCACGGACATCTAACCTTGCAGTTGTTGGAATGCTTTTAGCACTTCATGTGCTCCCAGCTCTTAAAAATGTTATACGTTCTAGATGGCATGTGAACGACTAAGCGAAGAAGAAAGAGCAGCGCATCGAAAAGAGACATGAAAGCATTGGAGAGAAAAGAAGGCAAAAAAGGATGAACAAGACAACAATAATAATCTATGTGCAAATTCAGAAAATAAGGAAAGTACTAATCAGCGCTGATGTCCCGCAAGAGACACTTTGACGTCTCACAAAACAAAGCAGTGAGACAAAAGGACAGCTGCTGTACAGGCTTTTAATTGATCGACACGCAGCAGAAAGCCAGCAGCTGATCTGTCCACATCTCCTTAGCGTGCGTTCAGCCCGCTCCCCCCACTTCACAACGCAAGTGGCAGAAGTGGCTGGTGCGTGGCGCGCCCCTGGGGGTGGGCTTGCGAAGCGAGCATTGGGCAAAGCCCCCTAGTATATATATATATATATATATATATATATATATATATATATATACTAGCAAAATACCCGCGCTTCGCAGCGGAGAAGTAGTGTGTTAAAGAGGTTATGTAAACATATATATACATAAACATATATACATATATACATATATATATATATACATATACACATCCACATATATATACATATATCAACATATATATATACACATACATATACACACATACATACATACATACACACGCAAATATATATATATATATATATATATACACACACACATGCAGACACATACATATATATACATATTTGTATATCTACATATATATACACATATATACATATATATACATATTCATATTTGTATATCTACATATATATATACACATATATACATATACATATTTATATATCTACATATATATATACACATATATCCATATATATACATATACATATTTGTATATCTACATACATACACATATATCTATCTATATCTATCTATCTATCTATCTATCTATCTATCTATCTATCTATCTATCTATCTATCTATCTATCTATCTATCTATCTATATATATATATATATATATATATATATATATATAGCTGATTACCCAGTGGATTCGCTCACTGAGTGCAAGAGAAAAAAATAAAATGTATGTATAAAATAAGTTTAATTGCCAAATTTATTTTTTGACAAATAAAGAGCACTTACAATAACATAGAAATCAATATAAACAACATTAACATCATTATCATATGAGAATATGAAGTAATATATAAGAAGCACATTGCATATAAATATAAATTATTAAACAGTAAAATGTTCTTCTATAATACACTACCGTGGCTATTCGTTTGTCTGTCCAGGATTTTAAATCAGCTGTAGCTCGCAAACCGTTTCACCTATTGACTTGAAATTTGGTACACAGATACTACGTCACGTCTACTATTCGCTTTCCCACACATATGAACATATATATATATATATATATATATATATATATATATATATATATATATATATATATATATATATATATACACATACATATACACACACATACACATATATACATATACATACATAGTGCGTTGCAACACGGGCTGTTATTGTTACATGGGAGGGAGAGGACAAATCACAGCTTCCCGCTTTCTAATCGGGCTTGTGATTGCTGCTTTGACGGATGCCCAGATCCCACAGTATTTCCCCTTAGGAGAGGCGTTAGGCAAGTGTAATTGAATAGCGGTGCTGCAAGTTATTACTCTTTTTATCTTTATTTTATTTTATTGTAGAATCAACTCACAGCTGCGCGCACCACTGCGTGCGTGGCGGATGCGTACGGCTGCCGTTTTCATTGTCTACCACCTTCGCTAATCATTCTTGAGGCAGATTGAAGACTTAAGTGCCAGCTTAACTGAAAAATTAAAGAAAACATACTAAGTTTTAAAAAAAATCAGTTTTAACGGGAAAAGATGCCGACGAAAGAAGAGAAGCAGCGGGATGTTAGGGTGAAGAGCTGCTCATTAAGCAGCAAGCGCATCAACCAAACGAACAAACGAATGGTAAACGTACAGAGAAAGAGGATAAATACTATGAATGGTCATGTCAAGTGTATTCACTCCACGTTATCGTGCTGTGCACTGTTACTGGTATTTTGATAAAAGAATCTGAATAACATATAAGAATCGTATAAATTATTAAACAGTAAAACATTAACATTTAAGAAGTAAAGATACATTGAGTACTACTGTAGTGCTTTCGGGTATAGTACATTTTTTGTTTGCCCATTACATGCATAAATGTATACATTTTTTGGTGTACCTACCCAAGAACACGCGACATGACCCGGCAGTTAAAAATTTATCGCTCCAGCAATTTTAACTCTGTTACAAAGTCATCTAATATGGTATTGCAAACGGCAGCGGGAGCGTTTCTATAAACTCAATTTAAACTTATTGTTTACACCGTGCTTTGAAGATGCATAGTATGCGACACGTGTTTCGCCGTCATTGTGGGCTCATCAGGAGTACACAGTCACTGCACTCCCTTACGGGAATCGATCCTCGGACGTAGAGGCGAAGCCCCTAACGTTGTGCCACGGCGTGTGTTTCGTTCATTTGACAGCATGTAGATCGGGGTAATTACATTGCAGGCATTCGTAGTCTGATTCACAATCTGATTGTATGGGTGGTTACCTACCAGGTAACGCTTGTGGTTGGTGAGCAAGTCGGCTAACTTCTGCCACGGTGCCCTCTTTCAGTTGCGAGAAGCAGATCATACAATGGTTGAAATAGTTTAATATATATAGCAAAATCACCGCGCTTCGCAGGGGCGAATATGGTATTGCAAACGGCAGCGTTTCTATAAACTTAATTTAAAGTTACGGTTTATACCGTGCCTTGTTTCATATTCTTTTCCTACCTTATCAATTGTGTAATGTGTTTTTTGAACAGGTTTGATTCATGGAAGTGATCACTCCTGCTGCGTTCAGTCACTTCACGTGAACCACTCTCTTGTGTGATGTTGCAATGTCCACGGGTTTATTTAATGTTAGCTAAGACCCGGCAGTTAAAAGTTTCTCGCTACAGCAATTTTAACTCTGTTACAAAGTGATGCAAACTCTCGTTTATACCTCGTGTCTTCTCATTAAACTTGTATCTCGCGAATATGGCATTGTAAACGGCAGCGGGAGCGTTTCTATAAAGTTAATTTAAGGTTACGGTTTACACCGTGCTTTTTTATACCTCGTGTCTTCTCATTAAACTTGTATCTCACGAATATGGTATTGCAAACGGCAGCGGGAGCGTTTCTATAAAGTTCATTTATACTTACGGTTTACACCGTGCTTTTTTATACCTCGTGTCTTATGAAGATGCTTGTATGCGTCACTCACTCGCTTCTTATTGTTTCGCTGCCTTGTCAATTGTGTAATGAATGTTTTCTTCAGCGCTCTTTGGGGCCCCTTCTTCTTTTCTACGTACTGAGTGCACAGTCAGTTCACGTGATTACGTGGGAGGCGTGATGACGCGACACGCAACTCAGTCTCCTACGGCCATCTTGCTGCCTTCCATTACAGTATATGGACAAAATAGAGGTTCCAGTTATGACCATTACGCGTATAATTTTAAAATGAAACCTGCCTAACTTTTGTAAGTAAGCTGTAAGGAATGAGCCTGCCAAATTTCAGCCTTCCACCTACACGGGAAGTTGGACAATTAGTGATGAGTGAGTCAGTCAGTCAGTGAGTGAGTGAATCAGTCAGTGAGGGCTTTACCTTTTATTATTATAGATATATATATATATATATATATATATATATATATATATATATATATATATATATATATATGGTTGAAATAGTTCACTGTCAAATAAATGCAAAGAGTACACGACACGTGTTTCGCCCTCATTCTGGGCTCATCAGGCATACACACTCCACTGCACTCCCTCTCGGGAATCGAATCTCGGACGTCAGCGCCAGAGGCGATGCCCCTAACGTTGCGCCACGGCGTGTGGTTCGTTTATTTGACAGCATGTAGATCGGGGTAATTACATTCACGGCATTTGTAGTCTGTGTCACAATCTGATTATATGGGTGGTTACCTACCAGGTAAGGGCACCGTGGCGGATGTTAGCAAATTGCTGGCCAACCATAAGCGTTACCAGACTGATTCAGACTACGAATGCCGTGAATGTAATTACCCCGATCTACATGCTGTCAATTAAACGAACCACACGCCGTGGTGCAACGTTAGGGGCATCGCCTCTGGCGCTGACGTCCGAGATTCGATTCCCGAGAGGGAGTGCAGTGGAGTGTGTACGCCTGATGAGCCCAGAATGAGGGCGAAACACGTGTCGCGTACTCTGCATTTATTTGACAGTAAACTATTTCAACCATTCTATGATCTGCTCCTCACAAACTGAGGGCACCGTGGCGGATGTTAGCAGATTGCTGGCCAACCACAAGCGTTACCTGGTAGGTAACCACCCATATAATCAGATTGTGACACAGACTACGAATGCCGTGAATATATATATATATATATATATATATATATATATATATATAAATACAGTATGTTAGTAGTTGGAGGTGTACAGAATGAAGAGAAAAGGAGACAGGCCTGTTCCTTGTGGTGCTCCAGTGTTCATCACCTCCATATCAGAAACACAGTCCTTGAGTCTCGTAGGCTGCAGTCTGCCCAGTCCATTACCCAGGACACCATCCTCTCATACTGTATAAGATCTTATAGTCAAATACAAAATAATTTACTTTGTTCACTTGTCAGGGTCCCTGCCTAAACATAAATTAGATACTACAAAGCAGAAAGGTAAAAAGAGTGCTGAATATGAGAAAAGTCAAACTGTGTTAAACAAACAACCAATCAGGATTATAAAAAGTGCTAAAGAAATTACCTTTCAGGTGAAAAAAGTGCTTTATAATTTGTAGAATTTGAGTCTGTCATGATCAGAACAGATGAGTAACCCACCTCTGTGCAGATCCCCCGGTATCCCAACACCAGCAGAATTGGGAGGCAGGGTAGCACTGTGACATTAACCTAAAACTGCTCCACCTGCTGTTTTAACAGAGAACTTGTGCATTTCAGCACAACTCACTTTGTGGCTTTGCACTTGCTTATGTAACATTTCTGTCTGATCCAAACCGTATTAGGTGGAAAGTTGATAAATCCCGCATTCCGTTAATCATCATAATCCATATTTAGAAGGAGAGTAGTGCAATAATCTGTGTCTGCTCTCTGAAAACAGGCTCTACTATTTTTAAATAAAAATCCTGTTTAAAATTTGATTTCTGGTTCTCATGGCTGACGTCTTATTCTGTCAAATACAATTGAAATCATAATCTGCCTCTTGTCATAAAGCCTTCCTGAGCTTGTGCAGTTGGTTCCCTCTTTATTTTAATAGGATACCGCAGGTATAATGCATTCTGCTGATTTGGGTCTGTGCTACTTAAATGATAAAATCATAATCTGGGTAGGACAGGGCTGCACCTTGAATCCTGGCTATATATGAGGTACCTACGTAGTTACAGTCAGCATCCAAACTAGGAGAATCTCCCCTGAGGTGGGGTACAACAGTCAAGCAGGCAAATGTATGCCTGAGACAAATAAGATGAATGACATAGTGCAGCCTCTGAAACAGCAGATGTGTGTCTAATTAGTGCTTGGGCCTTTGCCATCAATCAAATACTGCATTTTTTTATTATATTGCAAAATTTAACCAAAAGTCCACTTCTGTTAAGGATCAAAGTGAAAATACCCAAAGGCTTTTGTAAAATACAAAATTGCGGAAAAAAAGTGAATTAGAATTGACTCCAGCTCAGTTAGTGGGCCCACTGATTCTAATTAGGCAGGACGGCTCGAGAAAGGTGCAGGATTTCCAACCCTGGAGTAAAACTGTGTACTGTCCCGCAGCATGTCGCCAGTGAAACGTGAAATGCTCCTTCCCCAGTCGCTTCGTAGTGCCTTGATGATTGAGCCTGGATCTAATAAACTGAATGTGTTGCAGTTTTTGCAGTGGTATGGCACAGAAAGCACACTTTAGTTATGGAGAGCAGTGCCCATGTTCTTCCTGGGGGTTTTGCTTTTGGCAACAAACCTCAAACATTTATTGTCCAGGCTTAAATATTCATTTAGTAAGCTTGTCAAAAAGGGACGAAAAGAAAAAGAGGACAATGCTTTTCACAATTTATTATGATGCTTGCAGAACTAGAGTGGATGTTAAATAATGAGTTATGTATTGAAGCTTTATGGATAAAATCATTATGGTGCATTCAATGGCTTAAACGAACCAAAATGACCTTGCAATAGTCCAGCACTGAGATCACTAATAAATGATAGTCAGCAGCAGTGCTTTCATGCAGATTTATTAAACAGTTCTTGGAAGAAAACAAGTTATCCAGTTTAACTCAGTTACCCCAAGTGTCCATCCATCCATCCATCCATCCATCAATTTACTGATACTTATTCAGATCTGGGTCACAGGAGCAGCAATCTAAGCAATGATGCCCAGACATCTCTTTTCCTTGCCACATCCTCCAACTCCTCCAGGAGGATACTAAGCTGTTCCTAGGCCAACCATCAGATGTAATCTCCCCAGCGTGTCCTGGGTCTACCCCGAGGTCTCCTCCCAGTTGGACAGTAAGGCGTCCTGGAGGCATCCTTATTAGACGCCAGAACCACCTCAACTGCCTCCTGTCAATGTGGTGGAGCAGCAGCTCTACTTTGACATCTTCATCATATATCTAAGGGTGAGCCCAGACACCCTGCAAAGGAAACTCATTTCTGCTGCTCGTATCCACAATCCACTTCTTTCAGTCACTACCCAAAGCTCATGACCATAGGTGAGAGTAAGAAGAGAGATCGACTTGGAAATCGAAAGCTTCTTCTTTTGGCTCAGCTCCCTCTTCACCACAACTGACTGGTACAACATCTGCATGACTCTGGACACTGTTCTGATCTGTCTATTGATTTATAAATAAATAATAAAGTCCCTACCGCAGACTGATCATTTATTATATACACCCTTGGGGTACATTCTCTCTCCAACATACCCTCAAGTGTGCCATTAATAAACTTTCAATCTGCTCTAGGGACTTTTTTTTAGTTATTTATAAATGCAGCTTCACCTAACAATGGAAGTTTTCAGGGCAAAAGAATATGCGCCGTCACTGTTAAAAAAACTGATATAAAAAATTCCAAACTTACCCGTTAATATGTCAGCAGTTAACAACGACTTTCCTGTCATGTCAGGATGTGCAAGTTTCAAATTGTGAAACTGACACTGAAATTTATTTTGTAATTATAAAACACATAACTCACTAAATAGTATTCTGGGATTTTAAAAGTTTTTTTTTCTGTAAATGGAAAAAATTGATTATTTCTCCCTAAAGCTCAGCTCACACTTCCTTGTTTACCAGTGTTATTTTCTGCAGGTGTGTCAAACATATAATCCGTACCAATTTATACCTCTTGTTGACATCACTGCCCAGGAGTTCAGTACGTTTTTAACAATGTGACATTCTGCATTATTTTCACCAAAGACATGCTAAAATGCATCGTCATGCACATTACTGTGATTTCTCCACAGGAAGACTCAGTGCATGGAAAGTCAACACAATTCACTCCTTACTTCACTGGAGATCCTTATTTACTACTAAATGACAGAATGGCGTGTGTGGAATTAATACATAAAAAATACTTCCAGACTGGAATTAGAAACACAACTTATTTTGTGATTCGCAGTGTGAAAGATAGGAGACACCACAGAGGCCTAAACCTCAATTACGAACACACAAAACAAGTCCCGGGTTCAAAACAAAGATTTATTACAAAATACCTAATACAAACACTTATGCAAGTTGTCTCTTCTCTTCTCCTTTCTTCACCACATTGGACTTCTCCGAGGCGAGTGTTGCATGTCTACAGTACCATCTTTGATTCGCCTGGACAAGGCAATGTGGTCTCTTTTATTGAAGACTCATGAATACTTCCGGTGCCAAGGCTTCATATGGAAATCTCAAAGGATAGGGAGTATAACCCCCAACAGCATCTAGCGGCACTCACAAACCCCCACAGGGTTGTGGTACTGGACTATATTTCTCAGCATTCCCTGCGGTTGTCTGAATGGATACCAAAGCCGAGAGATGCGGCCACCTAGTGTATGGGGGAAGCCAATAACCTGCATATATTGTTTTCCCCTTTCTTTCCAAGCTATTGGTGTCCCGGCCAAGTAAGGATTTCAAATCAAGTCTTGCTGGGACGTCGGTCCTCACGTGTCGTCCCCCTCAGCAGGTAACCGATCACTGATCACAACACATCATCATGTTTTCCATATATGTTATGATACAGCAATAAAAAATGTTAAAACATACCAAAGTCACAGCTATTGTCATGAAAAGTCAAAACTCACTTTCTCTTTATATCATGACAAGTCAAATATTTCTAAAATAATAGAATTTAAAAAGGTTTCTATTTGAGCTGTAATATCTCAGAGTTACTTTCTTTTTACATCACAATATTTTAAGCAAATAATTTTCTGATATCAAAATATACTGATGCGGCAGCACAGTGGTGCAGTGGGTAGCGCTGCTGCCTCGCAGTTGGGAGACCTGGGGACCTGGGTTCGCTTCCCGGGTCCTCCCTGCATGGAGTTTGCATGTTCTCCCCATGTCTGAGTGGGTTTCCTCCGGATGTTCAGGTTTCCTCCCACAGTCCAAAGACATGCAGGTTAGGTGGATTGGCGATTCTAAATTGTCCCGTGGGTGTGTTTGTGTGTGTCCTGCGGTGGGTTGGCACCCTGCCCGGGATTGGTTCTTGCCTTGTGCCCTGTGTTGGCTGGGATTGGCTCCAGCAGACCCCCGTGACCCTGTGTTCGGATTCAGCGGGTTGGAAAATGGATGGATGGATGGAAAATATACTGATGAATACTTCATGCTTACAGTGGATTCAGAAAATATTCAGACCCTGAAGGATGGCCTGAAGACATATAGAAATAAGAGACTTCAGTTTATGATTTTTAATAAATTTGTAAACTTTCTGAAAACATGTTTTCACTTTGTAATTATGGGTTGTTGAGTGTAGTTTGATGGGTAAAAATTGCAAAAATTGCTTCACTCGCTAACCCCCAGGTGGACGCTACGCAGTAGCCAATTCGCGGATCTACTGCTCACTTATGGGGAAGCGCATGTACAATTTAAACAGATTGTTATTTTCATGGGAATTGTTACATATGCATAATAGAACTAACAATTTTACATTCCAGCAAGTAATTAACCATAGTAAAATAATAGTCAAACATAATAAATTGAAAGAAAATTAAGTTTCATGTTGTGTTAGAGGTATTCCTTGCGTTATACGTTTTTGTTCTGTTTGGCTTTGAAATTAACATGCAAATACTTTTTCAACTTACACTTTTACTTTAAAACTTCAGTAAAAACAATATTTGGAATTAACTTTTCGTCTATATCGCATTGAATTTTGATTCTGTATTTGGACTTACATCGTGACAATACAACGTATAACTGTCCGTGAGTGAATTACGTTTCTTTCTCTCTAATAAATAAACCAACTTTTTTGAATGTTTGTCCCTGTGATTTGTCAATCGTCATAGCAAAAGCTATTCTAATGGGAAACGGTTAACATTTTAATACGAATAGCATATCAAGATTTCCTTTGGTGTCTAATGTTATCCACGACCTTTCTTGTCGACTGTTAAAATTTTACATGTCAGAATAATTTTTAATACAACTAATCTTGTCCTATTGCATAGTTCATCACTCAGACATAAATTACACAGTAACATTACAATACATCCTTCTTTCAAAAGTAATTCGGCCGGTGAAAGACCGGACGGTGTTAACGGTTGTAGATATTCTACGAGATATTGTAAGTTGATGTTTTCATCTTCCACACCATCACCACCAACTGTTTCAGCAGCCTATAATACGCATTTAGCCAATTTGCCGTGTAACTGATTGACAATTTTCGCATTAATTCGTTTGACTTCATCTTTTCTCGGTGCTAGGATTGCCCATGTACTCATTTCTTCTGTTGATAACCCTTTGGGATGAAATTCTTCAATAAGATTTGGACATAATAAGTCTTCCTTTATTGGGAACTTAAAGTGAGGAAAACATAAAAAATTTATAAGAGCTGAGAGCGCAGGAACTGTGTCTGACAAAACATTCACACGAGTGAGAGGTGAGAGGACCGGGGGCGTGGGCCATTAACCAGAAATGATTGAGAGGATGGCGGGACTGGAAAAAATCTCTTGGCAATAGTCTCGTCTCGTCTCGTCTCAAGATTTTCTTTTATAATGGAGAGAAATATACAATACAATAAACAGTGAAGAAGTGAAAGGGGTTGAATAATTTCTGAATCCATGGTATGTCACAGCATCATGGTGTATGGCTTCATCTATGATTTAATACAGAAAATCCCAACATTTTTTCCTATACACGTCACTGTATTGTCAAAAAAATTTTAAGAAAATGAAGAACTGGAATGTCAAGTTGGCAGTTATAACAAAAAAGAGAGTGATGTAACCGGATGTAAGAAGCTGAAAGAAGGAAATGTGGAGAGCAACTGAGTGATGCCAGCCTGGCTACTACAGAGAAAGGGACCAGAATGTCAAGTGAGGATATTTTTTAATTTAAGATACTTTTGTCACATCCTCTTGTCCTTCCTTGTAAAAGTATAAAAGGTGAGCATCTTTTGCTTTTGTATTTCTTTGTTTGAGGCTCTCCTCTCTGCTATGAGGGGCCTCACCCGCTGTCTCTTACCTACACAGCCTTCTTATATTTCTGTTTTGCCCCCAGCAGTCACTTTCTCTTTTAATCGAGCTGATTATCTTATCCTCTTTTGGGCCTGACAGTAACCATGAAACTGCAAGTGAAGACCTGGTGACATCTTAGCAGCTCATGCCGTGTTAAACTGTAGTGATACTTAGTGATCATCACATCAGAGACTGGGGACAGAAAGCTTGTTAATCAGCACATTCTAGTAAGAATTTCCCTGTACTCTGAGCTTGTGACAATAATGAACTTAGGATGTTCATGATCATTTTCTATTTAGGCCAGAGTCTATCCAAACAACATCCTGCTCATCTCATTTTCTTATCTCACTTGTCTGTTATATACTAATTCAATCAGTGCAAATATGGACCAAATGTGCACAGCAAAATTCAAGGGCACTCACCTGTTTTGAAAAAGGCCAGTCATTTTAGAAAATAGGAGTGAGGCACAGGTAAAAGAACACGGTCAAGGCAAAGCCGGGTTCAAAACCAAAAGTTAGAGAGAACGTCAAGGCCAAATCATAAACCAAAAAAAAAAAGCAGAGCTTTGTTTCAATAACCAGTAATCAAAATAACAAGTGTGTCACTAGGTTTGTTCCAGTCTTGAATACAAAATGAGCATCAAGGCAGCCTTTAAATCCTTCACCAGTTATCCCAACGTCATGAACCTGGAGGCCATGAGATGCACCTTGTAACCAGGACCTGCTTTAGGATGACTGAAACCACAAAATGGCCGCCCCATAGTCTAAACAAAATGGTATCTGAAAAGACGTCAGGGACGCATAAACCTGAGAAACGACACCAAATTTAAATATAGCCTCAGGAAAGCCTGGATAAATATTCAAAAGAAACTCTACTCATAACACGCACAACCAGATATGTCAGATGTGAAAAACTTGTGGGGTTCCAGCTGGGATGCCATGTTTAAATGCTCTAGGTTTTGTAGAAATCAAAGACTGAGGGAAAAATGGAGGATAATGTCTCTCATAAGTAGATTCTGTTGCAACTGGAAAGGCAGTGTGGCGTAGTGGCTAAGGCTTTGACCTTCAAATCCTGACATCATGTCATTTCTAAACCTGTTCAATCCAGACCAGGGTTGTGTTTGGGAGGTGTGAGCTGAAGCCAGTCCCAGCCAGCGCAGGGCACAAGGCAGGAACAAACCTAGGACAGAGTACCAGTCCATTGCAGGACAAACACACACAAACACACCGAACACAAACTGGAGCCAATTTAGCGTTGCCAATTCACCTAACATACAGTGGGAGGAAACTGGAGCACCAGAAGAAACCCAAGGAAACACAACGAGAACATGCAATCTCCACTCGTGAACCCAGGTCTCCTTACTGTGGTCCTGAGGCTGAGGGTTCAAATTAAATCCCACACTTCACCTGCCTGTGCTCCAATTGGAAAAACGAAAAGGAATATAACTTAAATTTTGTAAGCTGCCTTGGACAAAGGCATTAGACAAACATGAAATAATAACTGCAGTGCTTCCTTGGGTATCTTCTGGTTCAAAGACACTGAACTTCCTGTGCCCAAGTATTTTATACTGGAAGGGGAGGAGTCTGAAAGGAGCGGAAGTGACATCAGGGTCCCTTGGGTGGGACATCCTCTCGTAATGTAATGTTAGTGTACCGGATGTGTAACTTTTTTTTTCCATACACCTTGTGTCCATGCAAACTACAACAATAACATTTATTTCTATAACCCATTTAAACAAGATGTAACTCAAAGTGCTTTGCAAGACATCAAATAAAATGTTTACAAGAAAAAATAAGATTAGAATAATAATGATTAGGCGTCACGGTGGCGCAGTGGTAGCGCTGCTGCCTCGCAGTAAGGAGACCTGGGTTCGTTTCCTGGGTCCTCCCTGCGTGGAGTTTGCATGTTCTCCCCGTGTCTGCATGGGTTTCCTCCCACAGTCCAAAGACATGCAGGTTAGGTGCATTGGTGATTCTAAATTGTCCCTAGTGTGTGGGTGTGTGTGTGTGTGTGCGCCCTGCGTTGGACTGGCGCGCTGCCCGGGGTTTGTTTCCTGCCTTGCGCCCTGTGTTGTATGGGATTGGCTCCAGCAGACCCCCGTGACCCTGTAGTTAGGATATAGCGGGTTGGATAATGAATGGATGGAATAATGATTAACATACCAAAAATAATTCAATATGCACTTACAGTACATAACACAAATATACAAATCATATCCTACTTTATAGATTTGTTTTCAAGTCTTTAATAAGAAGTCTGATGATAAGGTCAGATGCCTGGGGAGGGGAAAATAATTTTAAAAATGCAGGGGCGAGATACTGGTGAAAAAAAATCTGCAGGAGTTCCAGGGCCAAAAGACCTCTCAGCCCCCTCTGGGCATCCTACACAACATAAATGTACTTAAGACATCCTTTATTGTTTTTTAGGCCTTGGACTGGAGGATTCAATGTAGTGGGTCTCATGGAAAGTTGGGGTACTTGCTTTCATATGTGCATCACAGGTAGCTGCACATTAATGATGACTGCAAATCCATGAAAATATTAAGTCTATGCATCCATTTTTCAACTCACTGAATCCGAACACAGGGTCACGGGGGTCTGCTGGAGCCAATCCCAGCCAACACAGAGCGCAAGGCAGGGAACCAATCCCGGGCAGGGCGCCAACCCACCACAGTAAGTCTATGCATGTATAGTCTATTAGGAGCAGAACTAAAATGCAGCAAGAGGAAACCCAAATTAAAAAAGTGGACTTTTAGGTGTTTTTTCTTTTTTTTTTTTCCAGAGTGTTAACCTCTATTAGTAATGTATTCCATATTTTTTGGCGCCTAACAGTAAAAGGCCACCACCCCATTTCTTTTAAGCTTGACTCTTAGAATAATAAGCAGACCACTGTTAGAAGATCTAAGGTTATGACTTGGAATGTAAGAGGACAGGCAATCCAAAATATAGGAAAGAGCAAGACTATTTCACTCTTTACATACCACTAGTTGTGCTACACATCTAAGATGGATTGAAGTCTAAGCTTCAGTGATAAAGTTGGCAGTGCAACATCAGTTTGAATGTATTTTGTAATGTATATAGTATTAAAATTAATTACGACAAATGTTTGTGATGCTCCATCTGTTGGAATGTCAAATGCAATGCATGCAGTCATATGAAAAAGTTTGGGAACCCCTCTCAGCCTGCATAATAATTTACTTTCAATAAAAAAGATAACAGTGGTATGTCTTTCATTTCCTAGGAACATCTGAGTACTGGGGTGTTTTCCGAACAAAGATTTTTAGTGAAGCAGTATTTAGTTGTATGAAATTAAATCAAATGTGAAAAACTGGCTGTGCAAAAATGTGGGTCCCCTTGTAATTTTGCTGATTTGAATGCCTGTCACTGCTCAGTGCTGATTACATTGAACACCAAATTGGTTGGATTAGCTCATTAAGCCTTGAACTTCATAGACAGGTGTGTCCAATCAGGAGATATAAAGGTATTTAAGGTGGTCAATTGCAAGTTGTGCTTCCCTTTGACTCTCCTCTGAAGAGTGATAGCATGGGATCCTCAAAGAAACTCTCAAAAGATCTGAAAACAAAGATTGTTCAGTATCATGGTTTAGGGGAAGGCTACAGAAAGCTATCTCAGAGGTTTAAACTGTCAGTTTCAACTGTAAGGAGTGGAATCAGGAAATGGAAGGCCACAGGCACAGTTGCTGTTAAACCCAGCAGGTCTGGCAGGCCAAGAAAAATACAGGAGTGGCATATGAGCAGGATTGTGGGAATGGTTACAGACAACCCACAGATCACCTCCAAAGACCTGCAAGAACATCTTGCTGCAGATGGTGTATCTGTACATCGTTCTACAATTCAGCACAATTTGCACAAAGAACATCTGTATGGCAGGGGGATGAGAAAGAAGCCCTTTCTGCACTCACACCACAAACAGAGTCGCTTGTTGTATGCAAATGCTCATTTAGACAAGCCAGATTCATTTTGGAACAAAGTGCTTTGGACTGATGAGACAAAAATTGAGTTATTTGGTCAAAACAAAAAGTGCTTTGCATGGCAGAAGAAGAACACCGCATTCCAAGAAAAACACCTGCTACCTACTGTCAAATTTGGTGGAGGTTCCATCATGCTGTGGGGCTGTGTGGCTAGTTCAGGGACTGGGGCCCTTATTAAAGTCGAGGGTCGGATGAATTCAACCTAATTCTTCAGGATAATGTTCAAGCATCAGTCACAAAGTTGAAGTCACTCAGGGGTTGGATATTCCAACAAGACAACGACCCAAAACACAGTTTGAAATCTACAAAGGCATTAATGCAGAGGGAGACGTACAATGTTCTGGAATGGCCGTCACAGTCCCCTGACTTGAATATCATCGAAAATCTATGGGATGATTTGAAGCAGGCTGTCCATGCTCGGCAGCCATCAAATTTAACTGAACTGGAGAGATTTTGTATGAAAGAATGGTCAAAAATACCTCCATTCAGAATCCAGACACTCATCAAAGGCTATAGGAGGCGTCTAGAGGCGGTTATATTTGCAAAAGGAGGCTCAGCCAATGATAAACAAAAATTCAAAGAATTAAGAGGGGTCTGTTGGAATGACATGTGCAATGCATTTTATTACAACAAATGTTTGTGATGTGCCATCGTTTGGAATGACAGAGACATAGCAACCAGATGGGCACAAAAATACACAGACACACAGACATTTACCATATTACTAAGTGGATTAGTAGCATTTTTAAGTCAACAACGTTAAAACTTGTGAGATGCGGTCAGATTTTCTTTTTCTGGTTAAAATTCTTTTTACGATAATTTCTGAACTAACAGCAACCAATGGATGTCTTTCTTAGGTAGTTCTGTTAGGAGTGCATTACAATTATCATGTTTCCCCTGAAAATAAGACAGGGTCTTATATTAATTTTTGCTCCAAAAGATGCACTAGGGCTTATTTTCAGGGGATATCTTAAATTTATTCATGTACAATAATATACATTTATCCAAATAGAGTCATGGCATCTTCTTCTGTCAACTCTCCACATTCAAACCCTGAATTTCAGCCTGAAGTTAGGATCCTCCGGGATCGATGTGTGTGCTTAGATGTTTGATAAATGGTTCGATGTGGTGAAGCAAAATGCCAAAATACAAATGCATTCGTGGTGCTTTGATATTCAAGCATTACCCAAAGTAATGACACGATACAATTTAAGGACATTAAGGACATAATGAAAATGTTTATTTTGTGATTAAAGTGGATATTTCAACTTTAAACTCGAAATGTCCTCTTTAATCCTGTAGTTTACTTTGTCATTAAATAGACCGTCGTAAACATCTTCTTAAAACCAACCCAGTTGTTAAATCACTACGTGCTTCTGGGGCTTCCTCCTGACCTGACAGCAGAGGCAAGCAGCATCGCCACACAGAACACATTACATTCATAATATTCCAGCTCTCTGCACATTTAGAATTCTTAGATTTACACTTGATATCACTTTCATGATGAAATGCATTAAAATATGTATGTTACATTTTACAGATAAATTGTTAACTTTGTTTAAATAATGAATACTGATAATAGTTACACATACGGGGTGGCATGGTGGCAGAGCAGTAGCGTTGCTGTCTCGCAGGGAGTCGCGTTCCTTGTGATCCCTGCCTGGAGTTTGCATGTTTTCCTCGTGGGTTTCCACAGTGTGCCCAGTTTTCCATCCAAAGACATGAAGGTTTGGGGATTTGGTGAAGCTACAATGACGTTAGTGTATGTGTGTGCTTGTGTTCAGCTTGTGATGAGCTGATGCCCCATCCAGAGATTTTGTTTCTGTCTTGCGCCGATGCTTCTGGAATGGATGGATGTAATCATTAAACATCCTTTTCAGAGATGTGTCCTCGGAATTTAATGGATGTTTTGGGCACACGTGTCGCATCGTGTGAAGTATAAACCTGGCCTTAGGTGCCTTACTTTTCAGCTGATGATCTTGACTAGGGCTTATTTTTGGGGTAGGGCTTATATTACAGAGCAGCCTGAAAATCATGCTAGGGCTTATTTTCGGAGTAGGTCTTATTTTCAGGGAAACATGGTATCTAGTCAAATAAAAACAATAGTATGAATTTTTTCCCCAGCATCTCATAGTGTTAGAAGAGGTTAAACTCTTGCAATGTTCCTTAAATGGAAAAATGCAACCCTAGTAATCTGGTTCCTGTATGATTTAAATTGTAGGTCATGATTACACTTAAATTATGTCCTGGTCCCTGTAAGGCACTCGCCAAGCCCACGTGTTTAACAGAGGACTGTTATGGTTCAGCTCAAGTTTCTTAATTATTTCTGTAGTGTTTTTGTTGTTTTTCAAATATAATTTGTCTTTTTATGTTGTTTGTTATTTTGATTTGTCTTTTTGTAAAGTATACATGATTTTTATTTCTATTTTGTTTTAGTTACTAAAGTTTTGAAGTTTTTAAATTTTATGCAGATACCTTTGCTCTGTTCCATGTGTTTTGTGGGTGGATCCCCTAGAGGCGGGGCCACCCTGACATGCCTGCTGAAGGACCGCCCTCAGCCCTTCTAATTGAAAATTTCACTGACTTGTGGGCGTATGAAGGGTGCTTAGTGTTGTGTGTGTTCATACTTTGGTTTATTCTTTGGTTTAATTTACTACTTCTGTAGTTAGCTTTCAATTTTTGGATTAATTACTGAAATTTGCTTGTTCTGGGTTTTTAGGCAAACTTTAATGCCTCATTTAGATTATTTGTTCTTTTTTCATTTAAAAAAATAAACATGTTCATTTATAAAGATTCTGTATTGGACACATCACTCAAGACAGAGATTTCATGGTTCCTCTCTCTTAAGGGTATATTTTGAGACGTTTTTGAACTTTTAAACCCAGACCCTTATTTGGGGCTGCACAAGCTGAGGCTTGCGTGTGGAGTTGGCAATCAGACTGCCTGGAGTGAGGTCTTTCTTTAGAGAGATAGTGAATGTCCTGGCCTAGTAAAAATTTTCAGAAAGTTTTTATTCGCTAGTTTTGTACCACTTTCTTCCAAAAGTAGCATTCATGACACCTGAAATTACTTAAATCACTGAAAATGTTGAAAACAGAAAATCATTGAAAATCATTGAAAATTTTTGAAAACGTTGTACTGTCCAATGAATATTTTACTTATTATTGGGTACCCTAATGATGATGTTGGGGAGCAGAGAGTGCCACCATAATATCTTTGATGCAAATGTCCTGCTATTGAAATTCTGGGGGGATCTTTAGGAAGTATGGGGCAGCTGGGTTTGCTAGGACCACCCTCAGTATGAAGTTTTTTTGGCTATATGTATGTTTCTTAATATTACCAAGCAGAATAGGAAACATGACAAATCTATGGAACCATTTCTTATTTAAAATAACACACCTTACATAATGAACACCATCTAAAGTCACCGTACAGACATTATGTCAGATTACTGTATATACTCAGGGAACAGGCGAGTTAACACAATCAGGGTGTCAAAACAGCCATGCTGGACTGAATATGGAGACTTACTGATTAATCAGACCTGTCTCACTCAGTTCTCAGTCATGGGGGGCCAGAAACCACACTAGCAGCAATCAGATACAAGGCAGAAATCGATCCTGAACATGACGCCAGTCTATGATGGGCATGACTGTATGACAGTTACACTTAGTTACATCTCCAAAAGTCTTAGGAACATGTTTGTGCTGCAACTACTTGTTTTCCTACACAGTCACCAGTTTATTAGGTACACTCCAGATGTTCACACAAATTTCTACATGACATGTGTACTATGATGGTGTGAATCGGACAGATCACTATTTCTAGTATCAGTTAGTGTTCAAACTGAGCACTTGAATTGGCAAAGTGAGTGGCCTTAATAACTTTGAGCATGGCATAATAGTTGGCACATGGAGTGCTGGTTGTCATGGGCTTTTCATCCACATGATGTGAAAAGCAAAAAAAACAACCAGTAGTTGGTGATCCTGTGAACAAACACAGCTTGTGGATCAGGGGTTCAAATGAGCAAAACAGAAAATCCACAATAGGGAAATCATATCCAGATTCTACAATGGTGTTCAGAATGTCACTTCAGCACACACCAATAATCAGATTTTATCTCCAGTGTTAACGTTAACATTATACAAAGTTATTGTCTGTTTTACCTGCATTTTTATCACTCTAATTTAAAATATTGTTTTTTATCAGTATGCTTCTGCTGGAGTATGTGAATTTCCCCTTGGGGATTAATAATCTATCTATCTATCTATCTATCTATCTATCTATCTATCTATCTATCTATCTATCTATCTATCTATCTATCTATCTATCTATCTATCTATCTATCTATCTATCTATCTATCTATCTATTTTGAAACAATTTTTCTTAAACAGTCCCCCAGACTGATGTCTACTCAATTATATCGATCTCATTTGTAAATCACTTTGGATAAAGCTAAGCAAATAAATATACGTGTACATGTAGTAAACACAATTGTTAACCTAATCCTCATTCTGTTTTAACACCTAGTCCAGCATTAGACACGTCTTATCACAATATCCATATAATATTGATGCCCTTGTCAACCAACAGGTGACACTTCCCAATAAATGAATGGTCACAACAAATAATCCCAAAAGCCCTCGGCTGTCTCAGCTGCAGAGACATCCTTGTGTGCTCCAGAATCCTCTTGATGATCATGCATGAAATGAATCACTCCCAAGTCTTCATTTACATTGTTTCTCTGACGCTAAAACTACTCTTTATTCCAAAGCTTAGATGTATTTTTATGGTGGCGTGGCTCCCACTGCCTATTGGCCTTAGCTTTCGGCAGTAAACTGCCCTTTTCTCTTTAGTCTTGAAACTTCCATTTTCAAATGTACTACTGCATTCTTATTTGTATTCATCTGTGCAATCGCCCAGTGATTTTATTTTGTCCTGAGGCCATCTTGGACCTTTTCACATCTAACGCTTACATGGGTTCACTGCATTCATTTCCTATCTTTATACTTTATGTACAAACTGTCAATTCATTGTATTTTATTCCATTCAAAACATAATGATTTGATTGATTTTCTTCACAATTCATTGTGTGTTACATCAAATCAAACTGTACTATATAGTGGTCTTCATCAGGATATTGTACATAAGCACCTTACAAGCCTGCCTGCCTGCTTGCCTTGCTTTTGACTCTTATTATAAGACTGTGGCCGAGGTGGTTAGTCCCTTTGTATAGCACCTTTCAACAGTCAATTTCACCCCAATGTGCATTATGTTGCTTTGGGTAATTTCACTTTTAATTTCTAAGTAGTGGACCTCTGGACTTAGAAATAACGAACACTTTTGACCCTTCTTGCCAAACAGGCACCCAGTAAAGATAACTTCACCGCAAAATAATTTTAGGACAAGATGAGCTGGTTCAATAATTAGTAAGTACTTAATTTCTACAGACTTTGTTGGATTTGGAGTCAAGAACTTAATGCAGATAAGAGACTAAGTGTTTGTGATGACTGCCAAATAAGAAGATATTATTTAAACAACCAACTGTGTCGGTTTCCTGTCAGTTTAAACAATTCTGTGTCTTTATGGGTATTCATTACATAATTAAGACTTTGTAAAGTTTGCATTTATAACTGCCAGTGAGCTTGTCACTCAGTGAAGAGAGCTATAGAAAAAGAAACTGAAACTGAATTGAAATGTCTTAGCAGGCTCCGCTACTTTACTGCGTATACAGGAGATAAATAGGCAACAATAATTTGTCTGATACCCAGAGCAGGTCTCTTTGCAGGTATTATTCATTTCATTGTAGCCAGGTATCCAGTCGGTGGCAGTGACTCACTTAGATGGTCAAAAGTAGACACTGAACTGATATGGCAGCTCCACACGTTTGAGCCACTAGACCAACGGGCCCCAGAAATGTTGTACCACCAGGTCAGGGCCTCCCTTTAATATAAATCCAGTTCTGCAAAGCTGGACATGATCCTGGTTTTTGGTTCCTGCTAACAGCACCCCCAGAGCTCCATTTTGGACAACAGCTGACCTATTATTTAAAGTGGATGTATAACAATAGCAGACTATTAACAAATATGTAATCAAATATCTCTAGGCTGGGTTATTTTTATCTTAAATTTTTAAGTATTGAATTGTTACTAGGCACAACTAAAGAACATATTTCTTCACACACATACACACATCATATTGATCTGGAATTTTAACAAAGAATTATTGATAATTTTTTGTATGGGCCTATGATTTTTACATTTACAATGTATATGCCAAATATTTTTTTCCAGTATAGTCGACCCTTGATATATGACCGGCCTGAAATGCGAACAACTTGCTTTACGACAAAAATTTTTGTTTTGAATTACGACCAACATCTTGCGTTACGACCTGAATGCGGTCACGTGTATCCACTTGTGCGATTGTAAACAAACAGCTGAGAGCATTTGTAAGCATCAGTCGGAGCCCAGATACATGTGTTTGTGGACGTAATTTCGGTCAGTGCAATGCTTTATATAATTTATTTCGATAATTGCTAAGGAAGGAAGCGAAGGTAACGAAGGTAAAGAAAGAGATCACAATCAAAACGAAGAAGGAAATTGTGTGGAAATATGAGAGTGGCGTTCGTGTGACCGATGTTGCTAATATGTACAGCATGTCGAAATCCACCATCTCGACAATTTTACAAAGAAAAGATTTGTATAAGGAAACTCCTTCCAAACAATAACCACCTTCCATTTCATTCTCCTCCTCCTTCCTTCCTGCAAGCCAATGATGTCAACTTTAATGGTGAGTACAGTATGAAATTGTTGTTTCTGGTAGGCTAGGCACTTTTTCTAACCTTTTGGTTAGTACATTAGAAAAAGTATTGATGTTTTTGGTGAATTATGCACATTATACAACCCTTTTCTATTAAAAAAAGTTAAGTAAGTGTTGCTGTGGGCGGTTCGGAACACATTAAGAAAAATTGTCTTGACTTACAGCCTACTTGGGTTACAACCAGCCCTCGCGAACGAATTGAGTTCGTAAGTCAAGGGTCCTCTGTATTTTCTTTACCAGTAATGGTGGCCTGCACAATAACGTGGAGTGGATACACTTGACTTGAGCATTCCTAGTTTTCATCCTCTTTCTCTGTACGTTTATCATTCGTTTGTGTAGATGTTGATGCGCTTGCTGCTTCCTGAGCAGCTCTTCTTTTCTCCACCCCAGCGCCCCGCTTCTTCTCTTCTTCCACTAGGCATCTTTTCGCATTAAAACTGATTAAGTCAGTGTTTGTGTTGCAATTACTTAGTATGTTTTCCTTAATTTTTCACTTAAGCTGGCACTTAAGTCTTCAATCTGCCTCAAGAATGATTTAAGATATAAAGAGGTAGGGGAAGTGACGGTGAAGGTGGTAGTGATGAGAACGGAGCCTGTACGTATGCGCTGCACGGCCACTGCTGAGAGTTGATTCTACAATAAAATAAAATAAAAATAAAAAGAGGAATAACCTTGGAGGTCAATCATAACCCCAAAAGTGAACAGTAGAGGTCATGCAGTATATGTGTACCAAATTTCAGGTCAATAAGTCAAACGGTTTGCGAGCTACAGGTGATTTAATACCCTGGACAGACAAATGGCGTATTATATAAGAAGATGTAAAAAAGTGGCGTGATTTACCTTTTGAATGCTTCCCATTTACAAAAGCAATGTTCAGTTCCATATGAATTCAGTTCAAAAGCAGGGCAAAAGTAACTCACAAGTTACATAAAACTGATGGTCAAAAAATAGACAACTCCCAGATGATTCCAGATCACTGTAAAGCCCCAGCTGCCTTCATGGTTGCCTTCAGCCTGTTTCTGTATTTATTTTTTAGAAGGGATGAAGGTTACCAAACATGAGTGATTCTTAAAGCTATCCACTGTTGGTTAATACTCCATTAATACAACTAAAATGAGCTGCTAGAAGTGTGCATTTTATTATTAATAATTGCTAACGATATTCTATCTTATCGTATATTTTCTGCACTAGTCTTCCAACTTCTAAAGCTGTTCTGAAAACGATGATACAGCAGACAAGTTTACAAAAACTAACAATATTGTAACATTAGTGCATTGGACACTCGCTCTACAGAATGCTTGTGTTGGTGAGATTAGGACAGCACTAACCTGTTACTATGCACTCTTTTGCAAAAATCCATTGGTCTTGGAGTGTCATTCTGGTGTTGATTGATCCAAAGAAGTGAGATGGAGCTGTGACTTGGACTCAATAGGCACAATCTGGCACGGGCATTGGATACAAAATTGGTGAATGAGGTCAAGTGAGCAAGACAGTGGAGAATCATTGTAGGAGCTCTGAGAGATGAAGCAGTGGAACTGAAATGCATTCTAGCATGGAGACTTAATAATAATAATAAATTTTATTTATATTGCACTTGCATTAGGCTGTGTGAAATATGACGCTTTACCGCTTTACGGACCCGACACAGACTGACACCGGAGGCACGTATAAAAAACATCAACTTTTATTGTCTTCTCCATGTCCCAATGGCACAGCACTGTCCCACAATTACAAAAACAGCAACACAAAGCCACCACTCTTCCCGACAAGCATTGTTGTCCTCCTCCTCCTCCTTCTCCTCCTCCCCAAGACTCCAGCCTCTTGAGTAGTGGCTGCAGGCTCCTTTTATAGCCCACCCGGAAGTGCTTCAGGTGATAATTGACCTAATTAAGGCTGCACTTCCGGGTGTGGGTGCGTTACAGCCCACATGGGCTCATGAAGCCATACAGCTCCCCCTGGCAGTGGCCACGGAGCCCAACAGGGATGAGCTCCGATGTTTCACAATTGTGGTCCCGACGCAACCCAGGGGGGCTGCCACCAAGTGTTCCCGGGAACGTAGTGTGCATCCCATGGCAGCTTCCCCGGATCCAGTGTCAAAGGGGTGTCCCGGCCGGGCATGGGTCCTGGCCATCCGCCACAACTGCTGTCATCCAAGTACTACCTGAACCCTGCTAAGCTTCTGAGATCAGACGAGATTGGGCCCATTTAGGCTGGTATGGCTGTAAGCATTAGACTGCTGTATAACTAACGGACCTTTTTAAAGCCCACTCGCACACCCTCCTGTATAAGATTCTAAACAAGATTCTTTATTTTATTTGTCACATGCATAGTTATACAGGACCACACACAGTGATCCGCTTATCAAAACTGTGCAAAGTTAGAAGAATCAGTGAGATTAACAAAAAGTCCTAGATTGAAAGATAACACTATAATAGAACATAATAAATAAGTAAAATTAAGTGTATAAAGTAAAATTAAGCGTTAAGGTGCAATAGTGCAGTGATTATTGTGCAAAACCAAAGTTAGACAGGTGCATAGTTAAATGACAGACCAATTCCAAAACAAGGTAAGAGTAGACGGCATACAACTTACAGTCCAGTCTAAGTACAGTATGTGGAGGGTCATGGATGAGATGGCATGTTCTGATTTAACAGTCTTATGGCTTGAGGGTAGACACTCCTTCTGAGTCTCTCTGTCCTGGCCAGGATGCTACAAAACCTTTTGCCTGATTTTAACAGACTTTATAATGAAACTGATACAGGACTACTTTCATGGAACAACTACAGAACATTTTCAGTTCTGTTTATTTAAAAACAATGTGAGGCAATATAAAGACAATCTTTAAAATTGGAATGGAGTTTTCTGTGGCCCCCAAGCTTAGCCTTGTGGATCTCCAGTTTGAAAACCACTGCCTCACTAAAGTCCATCCATCCATCCATCCATCCATCCATCCATCCATCCATCCATCCATCCATCCATCCTCTTCCGCTTAACCGAGGTCGGGTCGCGGGGGCAGCAGCTTGAGCAGAGATGCCCAGACTTCCCTCTCCCCGGCCACTTCTTCTAGCTCTTCCAGGGGAATCCCAAGGAGTTCCCAGGCCAGCCGGGAGACATCGTCCCTCCAGCATGTCCTGGGTCTTCCCCAAGGCCTCCTCCCGGTTAGACGTGCCCGGAACACCTCACCAGGGAGGCATCCAGGAGGCATCCTGATCAGATGCCCGAGCCACCTCATCTGACTCCTCTCGATGCGGAGGAGCAGCGGCTCTACTCTGAGCCCCTCCCGGATGACTGAGCTTCTCACCCTATCTTTAAGGGAAAGCCCAGACACCCTGCGGAGGAAACTCATTTCAGCCGCTTGTATTCGCGATCTCATTCTTTCGGTCACTACCCATAGCTCATGACCATAGGTGAGGGTAGGAACATAGATTGACCGGTAAATTGAGAGCTTTGCCTTATGGCTCAGCTCCTTTTTCACCACGACAGACCGATGCAGAGCCCTCATCACTGCGGATGCCGCACCGATCCGCCTGTCGATCTCACGCTCCATTCTTCCCTGCCTCACTAAAATGTACTATAAATCACTGAGACTGTGTTTGCATGGTACTTGGATTAGATAGATAGATAGATAGATACTTTATTAATCCCAATGGGAAATTCACATTCTTCAGCAGCAGCATACTGATACAATAAATAATATTAAATTAAAGAATGATAACAATGCAGGTGAAAAACAGAAAAACAGACAATAACTATGTATAATGTTGAATGTTAACGTTTACCCCTCTGGGTGGAATTAAAGAGTCGCATAGTTTGGGGGAGAAACGATCTCCTCAATCTGTCAGTGGAGCAGGACAGTGACAGCAGTCTGTCGCTGAAGCTGCTCTTCTGTCTGGAGATGATACTATTAAGTGGATGCAGTGGATTCTCCATAATTGATAGGAGCCTGCTGAGCGCCCTTCGCTCTGCCACAGATGTTAAACTGTCCAGCTCCATGCCAACAATAGAGCTTGCCTTCCTCACCAGTTTGTCCAGACGTGAGGCGTCTTTCCTCTTAATGCCGCCTCCCCAGCACACCACCGCGTAGAAGAAGGCGCTCGCCACAACTGTCTGATAGAACATCTGCAGCATCTTATTGCAGATGTTGAAGGACGCCAGCCTTCTAAGGTAGTATAACCGGCTCTGTCCTTTCTTGCACAGCGCATCAGTATTGGCAGTCCAGTCTAATTTATCATCCAGCTGCACTCCCAGATATTTATAGGTCTGCACCCTCTGCACACAGTCACCTCTGATGATCACTGGGTCTATGAGGGGTCTGGGCCTCCTAAAATCCACCACCAGCTCTTTGGTTTTGCTGGTGTTCAGGTGTAGGTGGTTTGAGTCGCACCATTTAACAAAGTCATTGATTAGGTCCATATACTCCTCCTCCAGCCCATTCCTGATGCAGCCCACGATAGCAGTGTCATCAGCGAACTTTTGCACATGGCAGGACTCCGAGTTGTATTGGAAGTCCGATGTATATAGGCTGAACAGGACCGGAGAAAGTACAGTCCCCTGTGGCGCTCCTGTGTTGCTGACCACAATGTCAGACGTGCAGTTCCCAAGACGCACATACTGAGGTCTGTCTTTAAGATAGTCCACGATCCATGCCACTAGGTATGAATCTAATCCGATCTCTGTCAGCTTGTCCCTAAGGAGCAGAGGTTGGATTGTGTTGAAGGCGCTAGAGAAGTCTAGAAACATAATTCTTACAGCACCACTACCTCTGTCCAAGTATTGGCATCCTCTGCTCCCACCTTCTCCTGATATGCATACTGCAGAGGGTCAAGGGTGTGTTGAACCTGTGGCCTAAGGTGGTGAAGCAGCAGCCTCTCCATGGTCTTCATCACATGTGATGTCAGAGCAACAGGCCGAAAGTCATTCAGCTCACTAGGACGTGATACCTTTGGGATTGGGGTGATACAAGATGTTTTCCAAAGCCTCGGGACTTTCCCCTGTTCCAGGCTCAGGTTGAAGATACGCTGTAGAGGGCCCCCCAGCTCCGATGCACAGACCTTCAGCAGTCGTGGCGATACTCCATCTGGACCCGCTGCTTTGCTGGCACGAAGTCTCCTCAGCTCTCTGCTCACTTGCGCTGTTGTAATTATGGGTGGGGATGTTTTTCCTGGGCGGCACGGTGGCGCAGTGGGTAGCGCTGCTGCCTCGTAGTTGGGAGACCTGGGGACCCGGGTTCGCTTCCCGGGTCCTCCCTGCGTGGAGTTTGCATGTTCTCCCCGTGTCTGCGTGGGTTTCCTCCGGGCGCTCCGGTTTCCTCCCACAGTCCAAAGACATGCAGGTTAGGTGGATTGGCGATTCTAAATTGTCCCTAGTGTGTGCTTGGTGTGTGGGTGTGTTTGTGTGTGTCCTGCGGTGGGTTGGCACCCTGCCCTGGATTGGTTCCCTGCCTTGTGCCCTGTGTTGGCTGGGATTGGCTCCAGCAGACCCCCGTGACCCTGTGTTCGGATTCAGCGGGTTGGAAAATGGATGGATGGATGTTTTTCCTATGCTGGTATCAGCAGAAGAATGTGTGGAGGGTGCAATACTAGTTGTGAGCAATAGAAGAACTTTAAAACAACACACAACATAGATTTTGAGGCTGATATAAGGCTATTGTTGATATAATGATACTTTTCTGAAGCACAATATGATAGTCTTTAACTAAAAAAGTGGTACCTATTAAAATGACCATTGATGCACAATATAATATATTCTTTACCTAAAAAAATACTGTTGGTTTATGTAATGATACTAATGATACATTTTTAAACTTGCCTAATCTAGTCAGAGGGGCTGAAGAGTATCCTGGTGTCACAGGAAGCAAGGTGTGAAATGTCCATGGATGTCAGGGCCAATTAACCCAACCAGCAAGTCTTTGGGGGTATGGGCAGAATGCCTACCCAGACACAGGAAGAACATGAGAACTTCACTGACATCATCCTCTAACTCTGGGTCTATGAGGCAGGAGCACTAACCACTGCATAACCATGCCACCAGGCCATGACACAATGTTAGTTATAAAGCATTCACACAATTGGGGAGTTAAGGGCTGCCCTGGGATATACGCCATTATTAGGACAAAATGAGCAACCATCATAAGTCCTTTGATATCAATTATTCAGGTTGCATATACAGTAAATGCCACTTAATGGTTTGTCTCACTGCATTGTAGCATCTGGAGGCTGAAAACCAGAGAAGAAGTGTATAGCTGTCAAGGCCATTTGGTCATTGTGACACCATGAAATGGCTCACTTGACGGACTGAAAGGTCATCTCTGACACTTCAATTCTGTTTAATTATTTGAAGAAACAAAAAGAAAAAAAAAACACACACACACAAACATCCAATTCAGAGCAAGCACAGAGTCTCTGGACATTATCTGTGTGGAGTTTGTATGTTTTCTCTGGGTGCAAATGTGAGTTTCTCCAGATGCTGTGCTGTTCCACCACACCCCTAAGGCATACAGGTTAGGGTTAATAGCAACTCTAACATGGCAGAGTATGAACAAGTGTTGTAGTGGGCCCTACAGTAGACTAGCACCCTGTCTAGCACTGCTCCATGCCTTGCTTCTAATGCAGCTGTGATAGCCATAGGCACTTTTTATGCTCTATATCAGGCATGTCAAACACGCGGCCCCCGGGCCGCATGCGGCCCGCAGCAGAAATCTGTGCGGCCCACATGACAGATCCTAGTTAGCACTAAACTTGTATAAAATGATTACTGTCATTTGTGATTGAATTATTCTGCATCTTCGGCGTTACTTATTGACTTCTCTTACTTCTGCCTTCTGACAAAAGCGTGTTTTCCCATGGCATTACGGTACCGGAAACATCATCTGCTAGCATAGCCATGACCCTTGTCCAAAGTTAATGAGCCGCTACGTCGCAACTGAAGTCGTAGGCTGCAGCAGCGGGCAGCAGGGGCGGCCTTAGGCATGTGCAAACTGTGCACCTTCACAGGGCCGCCACGCCAATATATATTGAATATAAAACAGAAAGAGAAAATAACGACACAGCTGACGGCAATGTGGCCAGAAAACATTGTGTTTCTTGTTAATTAGTACGCTGTATTTACAAACGTCGCTAGAGTCGGAGCAGTAAGCTATATGTAGTATTATAACGTTCTGCTGTAATGAGAATATCATGGGCTGCCACTCGGTTTTCGAGTTACAGACACGCGTATATAGAAGCGTCTCATGAGCACAAGGCGGCTATGCAGTGTCCGCAACGGACTTGGCCACCCGCCGTGCATAAGATACTATATTGACATTGCCAGGCGAAGGGGCCACCGATTCTTTCTCTGCCCAGGGCCGCCATGAGCCTACAGCCGCCCCTGGCAGGCTACACTACTGGCTGGGCTGCTGAGACTGGCCACTGGGCAGAACTGACCATCACGAGCAGTAATAGCTCGCATATTTTCACGTTTTTTTTGCTGTAGTTTCATGTAATTTTGTGTTAGTATTATAACGAACAGTGCAGACTACAGCTGAAGCTCTGAAGTGGACGCGAGAAGTTGGTGAGTTGTTTATTAACAAATTTTTGTGATTTTGAGTTTGTAAAATTATTGTAGGTCAGGTGGCTTTTTGCATATCGGCTTATTTTACAATATAAACTTTGAAGTAAACTTAGTAAAGTAAAATTTGATTTTTGGAGGATTTCTTTTCCAACTTGATTTACTGAGCAATGAATTCAGTGAGCGTTTCCGTGATTTCAGTTCACACAAACAGGGCATTGCGCTGTTCTCTTACAACATTGAGAATGCACCTGAGAATATCCA